>NW_028250126.1:0-63394 GCF_964263255.1 Lissotriton vulgaris
TGATTTAAAAAAAATATATATATATGTATATATATATATATATATATATATATATATATAGTTATCCTCATTTTTGGACCTTTAAAATGCAGGATTTATGTAAAAAATAATTTCTGGGAATTTGGCTTGGCTGAGGTGTCATTCTTTCTATAACATTATTTATTTATCTTACACCTGCATAATGATTACGCCAATGTACCTAACCCCATTGATGACTGAGGCAGCTAAGACTTACTACCACGAGTTGTCTGATGCTTATGTCACTATCTAATCATCCCAGACCGCCCACTCTTCACCATCCAGTGAGCCGCCTTGCGCTCCAGTCAGCTCTGACAACAGAGGTGAGAGAGCGCAATTTGAATGTAGAGTATATCGTAGCCATATTTAGACGTATATGTTATAAACGTAGGAATGAAATGCATATTGTAATGAAAAGTTGGCGATTATAGCATAAAGGCCAACTAACGTGATAATATGGTATAGGAAATGTAAATGTATTCACATGTTAAAAATGCATTAGATTTAGAAGGCCCGTATACATGATGGGTAAATATAGGAATGTGTAGAAATGCTTAAGAAATGTAGAACTTGCACAGTAGAATTCGTATACGTGTGTAACTTTAAATTGAAGAAGCGGCGAGAAATATAACGTGGAAAGACATAAACGTGGAGTAATGTAGAGAACTTACATGACAATGTAACCAAGGAAAATGCATAAGTTATGCAGTCGTATTCTATGTATTACATATATTTGATGTAGAACGTATTTAAGTATAACTAAGGCTTTTGCTAAAGTACGAGTATATAAATGTATGCCAAAGGTTATACTGTGTAGAGGGGTTTCTGTAGGAATGTTGGAAGAGTTTAGATCATTTGTGATTGTAACCTGACTGACCAAGAGTTCGCAGGAGCATAGTCAAATGTATGTAATTTAGTGGGCTTGTAAAAGTCGTAAATAGCTTGATGTGGACGTGAGAGCCAAGAAGTCTAGCACTTGTTAGATTTAAGGTGACAATGCCGGACGGAGCTTATTGCTCGAACGTGAGGAGAGACACTTTTGAGGTGAACTATGTTTTGAAAAGACCATTCACAGGATCTAGAAGGTTAAAAAGTTGTACAGATAAGTTAAAGCCTTGTCTAAGTTCATATGACATTCGATCTGAAAGAGTCAATAAAAGTCGACGATGAGATGATGAAGATGACATCTGAGGAGAAGGGTCAACTTAACGGACGACGCAACGAGTGGACCAATGGAAGAAGCAGGAAGTTGACATCATCGGGGAAAGTCCGTGGTGGGCGTCAAGGGGCGTTCCACCCACACTGTGATTGTGTATTTTAGGGACAGCACCCCGGGGAGGAGAGCAGAACCATCAGCGTAGCAATGAGCAATTGGGAGATTAGGAACAGCGAGACGGATTGCTCAGAGCAAGGGCGAAGGTAGATGCCTTGAGCAGATGCGCTGAGAGATCAGAGCGCAAGGGAGCAGTAGGCCGAGGACCCTTAGAGAGAGCAGATGGGTAGGCAGATAGGGTACTGCTTCTGAAACTTAAGATTTCCTTTAGAGGCTAAGAGAGTTTGAACTTCTTTGGGAGTCAAACTGCTGACACCTTTTTAGGGAAGAAACTTGCGAAGTAGGGTTGTCACGTAGTATAGAGTAGGGACAGATTAACTTGATGATTTTTATCTTACTGCAGATGACGCAGAAGGAACCACTTCACACCGAAGCTTAAGCAGCTGATATTGTAACTGATTTTGTATTTTGTATACTTTGAGATTTTATCCTGAGTGGATTGTATCGCATTCAAAATAACTTTATATAAAACTCTTAAAACTTTATCAGTTGTAAGTGGTTCTTCAGAGTGGCGTCAGTTAATGGGGTTTGTCTAACCTATGTGGGGTTGTCTTTTACTCAATGACAGATATAAAACGGTCCAAAAATGACGAATGAGATAAATTATTAAATTGATCATAATCATAATTTGATATCAAAATCTCATTCCCCGCAGTTGGTAGCAGAATTTGATGGTTATCTTCTTGAGGAAGACGACCTAGGCCAGGTTAGTTTACCCCAAGGTCCCTAGTCATCGTCGACCAGAAGAAGAATTGCAGCCGAAGACGGTGCTGACGGTGTATCGAGAGAAAAGCAGCAGAATCGGTCGAGAGTGAGTATAAGGGTCATGCGTTGTAAGATTGCGGTGTTTTATGTTGTTCCTGTGTTGTAATGTCAAGCGGAGTTGAATGCCTGTAGTGTGATTGAGGGAAAGTTGCGAGCGCGCGCAACCGGATGAAATCTTATGTCCAGAGGACTTAAGTGGTTCGGGTGTATCGAACACCCAGAGTAATTTGTCTACCATTGAAAGGGGGTCATGAGGTACCATTGATTTCCCGACAGACCGATGATAGGGGGAGCGTATGAGTGAGTGAATGAGTAGCGGACGCTGGTCGTACGTTTACTGTGTGTAAGTAACCTATCAGTTGAGGCAAGTGTCCGACCGTAAGAGGAAAGACGCTGTGCCAGTTGAGGTAGCAATTACAGTTAGACTGTGGCCGTACAGTCAGAGAAAAGTGATCGCTTGGACGGAAGTAGTCATTTTTCAGTGTATGAATGAAAACGCATGTGAGATCGTGAAACGAGTTGAGAAACGAGGGAAGCTGCTGAAGAGAGAAGTGACGTCAGCGTAGAGCCGCGCTGAGATTGGTCGGTTAGCATAGAACTGTGCTGAGACAGGCTGATTAGCGAGAGTCGTACAGGGATTGGTGGTTGTTATCAAGACGCAAATAAGTAAGAAATATCGTACGTGACAAAAATGAAGTGTTTCAAGGGTTTAGGAAAAATCTTTAAAAGAAAAAGGAGAAATTTATATGCCGGAGAAGAAGCTCCACCAGAAGGCACACCAGCATATCATATGGCAGCCAACGTAGGCTTACATTCGATAATATGGATCTCCGAGTGGCATAGGTTAACTGAAGGGCAAAAAGAACTGGCGTTTCCGAGATTTGGAACGTTTAAATTAGAAGTGTTGAACCAACTGAAGGCGACGATGCTTTCAATGAGACCTCTACCGAGGCCAACACAATTTGAAGCTCTTGGTGTGTGGTTTAGAACAGCACACGAAAGGGGCGTAAAGAGGCGCCAAGAAAGAGTGAGAAGATCGGTAAAGGCAGTGCAGGATGCTAAATGGGACGAGGAAGCTAAGAAATGGAGGGTGCAGAAGATAGAAGCGGACAAACTGTTCACCATGATAGAGGCTACGGGAGAAAGGAAACCTCTAGAACAAGAAGATGAGGAAAGCGAGCAGGAGGAGGATCTAATAGAAAGGTTGTTAACAGATAGACCACCTCCATATAGCGGTGAACTTGCGAGTCCCATATTACCACAAACGGACGGAGCTAGGTGGGGGGAATATAAGTCGATCCCAGTAACCGAGTGGGACGCTACTAAGGCTGAGGAGATACCCCAAACTAGTCCTGAACAGAGAGTAGTGGGAAGATTTGTGGTCCAGAAGGTGCCAGAGACGCAATGCGCTAGGTCATACCAAATGCCAGACGCCTTGCAGGTTCCGGTCACCATAGGCCCTATTGTGTCAATCTACAACCCGGAAGGGGTCCAGCAGGAGGAACAGGCACGATGGGACAATGAAAGAGCAGAAGTGGAGAATAGGAATGCCACAATGAATCCCCACAGGCAAATACGAGCACCAATAAGTCGGAGTACCCCATTAGATTCTGAAACGGGTCCCAGGGTAGAACAGGGAGGTCGAAGAGGACCAATGGATTTGAGGGGTCCTAAACCGAAAACCCATAAGGAATTAAGGGAATACCTGAGAGAATGGGACGCTGCCGAAGAAGCTCGGAATAGAAGTTTAGAAACGGGATCCGAGTGGAGAGAGCAGGATAACAGGATTCTCTCTCATTGTGGAGCTGGCGAAAGCAGCCCCGAGTGGGAGAGAGGAAGCCAAGAGAGTAGAAGAGATACTTATCCTACTGATAACAGCAATAGGCTAATGTGCGAAGACAGAAGTGCAGGGTGTGGCGAAGTGCCTCGCGTCACCTTCAGTGAAGGGGAACGTAGGACACAGGAGTACCGGAATACCTTTAGGTGCACACACCATGCCCCAGGTGAAGATGTGAGACACTGGAATCGCGGAAACGTGGAGAGTCGCGAAGCGTCTCGACATGCATCCGGTGATAGTGGAAGGAGTCATGAGAATTTAGGGAGTCGCGAAACGTCTCGCCATGCATCCGGTGATCACGAAAGAGATCATGGGAACACGGAAGACCGGCGAGGGCCTTTCATTTTATTAAGCGACACCAGACAACAAGCAAGTTATAATGGGTTAGAACAGAACGGTGGATCCTATCTCACATCTGGAGAAACCGAGCCTAAAAATCGGAACGTAGGGTTGGGGGACGGAGCATTATTCCACCATACCCCACGCGAAGATGGAAAGGCTTGGGATCTAGAGGGGTGGGAACGAAGAGAAGAGAGGAAGACTCCTCATAACTCACCTGTGCTCAGGCGTAGGGCGCATAGTGGAGGTGAGAGGGATATGAGAGAAGAACATAGAACTGAGATGCTGAAGGCGGAAATAAAAGCAAAACGGCTTGACGTAATGAGTTTGAAGGCAGATTTGGATGAATTGATTGATGGTACAGTGTCATTAGAGAGATTAGCCTCGTATACACCAGATGAGATACTATTCCTATCCAAAGATATTACTCGAAGAGCGAGGTCAGCTCATGAGAACTTATCTAATTTGGCAAACAGGTATATGGTAGACCTGTCACGAACTAAGGCTTTACAGAGTAACCATAGGCTAACTTGCACGGATCAGGATCTGGATGATCGCAGAACGATCGCGCTGAAAGTACACATAAGGGAATTGATCGTAAGTATCAGAATATGGAGAGATCTGGATAGATGGGAGGAAAGATGGTCCAGAAAGGGCTCCGTTAGACGGAGTGTGCTTGAGGAGTCCCAGGACGCAGGCTTGATGCGAATGGAAGCCTTCCCTTTGCGAGAAATCGCGAATGGAACCTACGTTCATGTGCCCTGGAGTAGGGGGGATTTGGCGGCATTCACCAATTCCTTCCCAAAGCTTAGGGATAATCCCGTCGAGTGGTATAAGCAGGTAGAAAGATTCGTGAAGATCTCGAAGGTACTGTGGATCGATTTGAACACACTGTTCGATATCGTAGTACCCGGAGACTTGTGGACGGCATGCAAGCTCAGTGTTGAATGGCCTACTTGCGAGCCGCCGAGAAATATTCGGACAAATGGTCCATCAGTTAGAGTCATGGAAAAGTACGAGAGGGTAATAACATGGCTAAAGGAGAAAGTGCCGGTGCAAGACATAGACTGGGTAAAGATAGATCGAACTACTCAGGAGCCGAAGGAAACAGTCCATGAGTTTTATGAGCGATTGCTGAAAGCATTCAAGCAGTACAGTGGATTAGATGTGATGGATCCCAAGGATATAGGACAGTTTGTTTCAAAGTTTGTCCTAGGATTGAGACCAGAAATATGCCTAATGATCCAACAGCATCTGATCTGTTGGCAGAACAAACCTTTAGATGAGATTCTGAGGTATGCAAGGTACTGTAGTGACGAGATAGACTCTAAGGCAAAGAAGCTTAAAGAAAAGTTAATGCTAGTGCAAATGCAAGCTGCTGGAAAGGATAAACAGCGGCAACAGGGAACAGGAACGCAAGCAAAGAAACAGAACAATCAGAGCAGAGATGAGGAAGAAAGACCGAGACCGAGAATGGATATCGCGACACTGAAAAAGACGACGAGATGTCATCAGTGTAATGAGGTGGGACACTGGCGACGCGAGTGTCCTTACAATGTTGAATCAGGAGAATTAGAGCAGGAGGAGGAAGAGGTTCAGAACAACGTGGTTAAGGGAGCCACAGTCCCGAAGGGCAGGTTTGTCAAAGGGGGGACTCAGACTCCTCGAGCCCCGTTTCCTCAACCACCTCGCATCTCAAACGGAGGGAAAACCTACAGACAGATGCCATTGTTTGTAGGAGGAGAGGAATGCTACTACGTTGATCCTCTTACAGGGCAGCGGGCGAATAGGGAGGAAGATTGTACTCTAGGAGCCGCTTTGGAGGTAGATCAGAGAGGACCATACGTAGAGGCTGAAATAGCGGGATGTCCTACAACCTTTTTGGTGGATACGGGGGCCACTCGATCCACGTTGAGATCTGCGGTCGTCCCGGGTCTGCCAATATCAGGAGAAACGGTTCAGGTGGTAGGAGTCGCGAACAAAAGGATGACAAATCCCTTGACCGAACCAGTGTCAGTAAGGATAGGGAATTACAGTGACGAACATCAGTTTGTGATCTGCGATTCTAGTCCTGTGTGTTTACCAGGGAGAGATTTGCTGTGCAAACTGAATTGCACGATACATTGCACACCAGAAGGAGTAGAAGTGCAGACTAATGATGAGGATGCAGATTTTAAAGTCGTAAACTCAAGGGAGTGTGTGGAACTATATCCTACCTTAACAGTGGAGGAGCTTCCGCAGGACTTTTGGGGGGTAAAGTCTCAGCTGAGGTATGGGATTTTACGGGAGAAGAAATAGGATTGATCAAAGGAGTAGAACCGGTAAAAATCTTGGTAAGACCCCATGCTGAGTATCCAAGAACACCACAGTATAAGCTAACGACAGAGACGATTGCAGGAATAAAGCCTGTGATCGAATCCATGATTAAGCAGGGAATACTGAAGGAGATCGTGGGTAGTCCATGTAACTCCCCGATCATGGGTTTGCAGAAACCTAGTGGAAAATACAGAATAGTGCAGGATCTTCGAAAGATTAATAACATTGTTGTCTCATGTTGTCCAGTGGTACCGAATCCATCAGTGATATTGTTTCAGATACCGTTCCAGGCTGAATGGTTTACCGTGATAGATTTGTGCCAGGCTTTCTTTTCGATACCGTTAGACGAAGAGAGCCAGTATCTTTTCGCTTTCAAGCTGGAAGATCGCGTCTTAACATGGTGTTGTATCCCTCAGGGGTATACAGAAAGCCCGTCGATCTTTAACCAGTTATTGAAACGAAATCTTGAGAGTCTAGTACTGCCCAAGAAGTCAGTTCTGGTCCAGTACATAGACGACCTCCTAGTTGCGTCAGAAACTGAGGAAGCTTGCAGAGAAGACACCATCACCTTGTTAAATCACTTGGCCGAGAACGGACACAAGGTGTCTCCAAGTAAATTGCAATATTGCAAGACTGAGGTGCAATACTTGGGCCATAGGATTGAAAAGGGAAAGCGGAAGGTGTCTCCAGACAGAATAGAGGCGATTATGAAAATGAACGCGCCTACGACACAAAGAGAAGTCAGGATGTTTCTAGGCATGGTTGGTTATTGTCGACAGTGGATAGCAAACTTTTCACTGAAGGCCAAACCGTTATTACAACTGACGCACAAAGGAGTAAGTGATCCGGTACCATGGGACAAAGAGTGTTTGATGGCATTTTTGCAGCTGAGGGAGGACTTGTGTCGCGCCCCGGCTTTGGGAATGCCAGATTACACTAAACCTTTTTTGCTTTACTGCTGCGAGAGAGAGGGATGCGCTTTAGCGGTTTTAGCACAGATCCACGGAGATGCGCGCAGGCCAGTGGCATACTTTTCGGCTACATTAGATCCAGTAGCCGCAGCGTTGCCCGGATGTCTCAAATCCGTAGCTGCAACGGGTGTCAGCATTGAACGATCTGAAAGCGTAGTTATGGGTCATCAGTTAGAAGTGTATGTACCACATTCTGTAGAACTGTTAATGACCAGGACGAAGACTCAGCATCTGACGAATAGCAGGCTCACACGCTACGAGCAAGTCATACTGGCTGCCGAGAATGTGACCCTAAAGAGATGCTCTGTCTTGAATCCTGCAACTTTGATGCCACTTCCGAATGAAGTGGACGATGAAAACTGTACAGATCATGACTGCCTCGATGTGACTGAACTATGCACCAAACCAAGACCTGATATCGTAGATGAGCCATTGACAGACCCAGACGAAATTTTCTTCGTCGATGGTTCATGCGTAAGAAGCGATGTCGGTCAGCTGAGAGCAGCTTATGCAGTATGCACGATTACCAGAGTTATAGAAGCCGCTTGCCTGGAAGGAGTACACTCCGCACAGGTAGCTGAAATTGTGGCTTTGACTCTTGACTTTCACAGTTCCCATACCCCCACGTTTAAGTAAAATTCAAGATCTAGTGCTAAAAAGATTACAGTTTCCAACAGCTGGTCAGCAAATGTCAGAAGAAGAAGAAAAAGTTATTCGCTTTGAATTATTGATAATTGTTGTGAAAGCTGCAGGTCCGAAAATAATTGTTGATGCATAAAGACTTTTGTACGTATGTTATAAAGAAGAAGATAACCTAGCACCGAGTGGAAAGAAGAATAAAATTAGGGATTACATTTAGAGGACGGAGACGGGCTAGGGTTGTCTGCTGCTAAAAAGAGAAATGACATTTTTGTGAAAGAGAGACTTTGTTGATAAAAAGCACTTTAAAGGCTGTGAAAGCAAACAAGCAACCAAAGACTGGAAAGAGAATTTTCGCTAGAGAACGAGGGACGCTGTTTTTGATGACATGGAGAACGGCAACCCAAACAGAAGAGCTAGATGAATAGTAGGTACACTTATAGCAATAGTGATATTCCTCATAATCATAGTAGTAACGATATCTTACATGACAGGACATGAGAATGATAAAAGAATAGCGAATGTAAGAATTGTAACAACCTTGAAACCTGCTCTTGTGGGAAAGAAGGAGGAAAGCACTGTTACACGTGAAAAGGCGTTACTTGCGGATGAAGCTCGTAGATTACATATAGACGAGTCACAGGGAAACTTTAGGTCAAATGCATATGCCAAATTATTGTACGAATATATCGATGCCATGGAGGCCAAAGATTGCTACGTTTGTATGCAATTGCCGGCTTCTGTAGACGAAGGCATTAGATATCACCATCTCCCATTAACTTATGGGATAACATGTAGTTTACTGCTTAGCATATTTTATGGTAGAGAAGGATTTGAGTACTACTTTTCAAATTATGATTCGGTACTGCCTGAAGTTCCGAATTATAAGCAGATGAATAAGTGGGACTATTGCAAAAAGGAGGATAGATTAGCTAAATTCTTTCTTCCTTGGGATACATTAGACACATCATATGCACGTAGAAATAATCTGACTTGCAAAGTATCAGAGGTAGAGAAAAGGTTTATAGCACAAGTAGATGATCGATGCAGACGGCAGAAGATTCTAAAAATGTCAGGACAATGGAAAATAGACTGGACAGAAGAAGAGAAGGCACATAAAAAGAAAGGTAGCAATGGTCCAATAGCATTGGATAGAACGCAGAAGGGAAAGTTATGTTTAACTCGAAGCAAGACATATTATGAGAGCGAATTTGTAGGTGAAGTTAGTTGCGAGCACTCTTTTAAACTAGAGTACTACACGAAAGATTTTATGAAAGGGATGCAAGCTATTCCGAATGTGTATTTTGTATGTGGGAGAAATGCCTATGTAAAACTGCCAGACAATTGGTATGGTTCGTGTTACTTGGCAATTGTCTTCCCCAAAATATATCATGCAAAGGATTTAGCGATCATAGAAGGAAAGGCTTCGAGGAGAATGAAAAGGGAAGTAGGAGATGCAGAAGTAGTAGGAGATGTATTTGGAGCGATGTTTCCATTGTTAGGTTTGATTTTTAACGATGTTAAGATTAGAAGGTTAGCGACAGTCGTGGATAGATTGTCTGCTAGTACTGCAAGATCATTAATGTTAGTAGAAGGTGAGATGCAGTCGATTAGAGCTATGGTTTTACAGAACAGACTTGCTTTAGATGTGATATTAGCAAAAGAAGGCGGAGTTTGTAAAGCTTTGAAAGTTCAGGAATGTTGTACTTATATTCCTGATAATTCAAAACCACTTGAGAAAGTCATACGGAACATTACACAGATTCATCAAGAAATTGAAGATTTGTCAAAAGTAAATGTTTGGGAAAAAGTAGGAAATGGAGTGGGAAAGGTTGGAAGTTGGTTTGCTAATCTTGGCAAAAGTATAGTTTGGTATATTTTAAAGCCTGTATTAATAGTATTAATTTGTATAATTACATTATTAGGATTAGTAAAATTGTATAAGTGGTATAGGTCGAACAAGTTACAAAGATCGATGAGAGACCAGGAAAGGACACTAGCTGTTCTACAAGATCAACAGTATAAGAGTTTGAGAACACTTGAGTCGATAAAGAGAAGAACTGATGTAACGAGTTCTGTATAAAAAGATGTATTCAAATTGCTTTTGGTGATGACTCCTAAAAGTCATCAAAGGGGGGAACTGAGAGAGCGCAATTTGAATGTAGAGTATATCGTAGCCATATTTAGACGTATATGTTATAAACGTAGGAATGAAATGCATATTGTAATGAAAAGTTGGCGATTATAGCATAAAGGCCAACTAACGTGATAATATGGTATAGGAAATGTAAATGTATTCACATGTTAAAAATGCATTAGATTTAGAAGGCCCGTATACATGATGGGTAAATATAGGAATGTGTAGAAATGCTTAAGAAATGTAGAACTTGCACAGTAGAATTCGTATACGTGTGTAACTTTAAATTGAAGAAGCGGCGAGAAATATAACGTGGAAAGACATAAACGTGGAGTAATGTAGAGAACTTACATGACAATGTAACCAAGGAAAATGCATAAGTTATGCAGTCGTGTTCTATGTATTACATATATTTGATGTAGAACGTATTTAAGTATAACTAAGGCTTTTGCTAAAGTACGAGTATATAAATGTATGCCAAAGGTTATACTGTGTAGAGGGGTTTCTGTAGGAATGTTGGAAGAGTTTAGGTCATTTGTGATTGTAACCTGACTGACCAAGAGTTCGCAGGAGCATAGTCAAATGTATGTAATTTAGTGGGCTTGTAAAAGTCGTAAATAGCTTGATGTGGACGTGAGAGCCAAGAAGTCTAGCACTTGTTAAATTTAAGGTGACAATGCCGGACGGAGCTTATTGCTCGAACGTGAGGAGAGACACTTTTGAGGTGAACTATGTTTTGAAAAGACCATTCACAGGATCTAGAAGGTTAAAAAGTTGTACAGATAAGTTAAAGCCTTGTCTAAGTTCATATGACATTCGATCTGAAAGAGTCAATTAAAGTCGACGATGAGATGATGAAGATGACATCTGAGGAGAAGGGTCAACTTAACGGACGACGCAACGAGTGGACCAATGGAAGAAGCAGGAAGTTGACATCATCGGGGAAAGTCCGTGGTGGGCGTCAAGGGGCGTTCCACCCACACTGTGATTGTGTATTTTAGGGACAGCACCCCGGGGAGGAGAGCAGAACCATCAGCGTAGCAATGAGCAATTGGGAGATTAGGAACAGCGAGACGGATTGCTCAGAGCAAGGGCGAAGGTAGATGCCTTGAGCAGATGCGCTGAGAGATCAGAGCGCAAGGGAGCAGTAGGCCGAGGACCCTTAGAGAGAGCAGATGGGTAGGCAGATAGGGTACTGCTTCTGAAACTTAAGATTTCCTTTAGAGGCTAAGAGAGTTTGAACTTCTTTGGGAGTCAAACTGCTGACACCTTTTTAGGGAAGAAACTTGCGAAGTAGGGTTGTCACGTAGTATAGAGTAGGGGCAGATTAACTTGATGATTTTTATCTTACTGCAGATGACGCAGAAGGAACCACTTCACACCGAAGCTTAAGCGGCTGATATTGTAACTGATTTTGTATTTTGTATACTTTGAGATTTTATCCTGAGTGGATTGTATCGCATTCAAAATAACTTTATATAAAACTCTTAAAACTTTATCAGTTGTAAGTGGTTCTTCAGAGTGGCGTCAGTTAATGGGGTTTGTCTAACCTATGTGGGGTTGTCTTTTACTCAATGACAGATATAAAACGGTCCAAAAATGACGAATGAGATAAATTATTAAATTGATCATAATCATAATTTGATATCAAAATCTCATTCCCCGCAGAGGCAGACACAGAGAGCTAAACGAGGAAAGAGATATCTAATAATAAATCACGTGGAAAAATTTAGGATATTTACATCCATCAAAATTTCATATTTTGTTCCCTATTTTACAGTTCGTTTTTGTATCATATGTCGGATTTATTTACATGTTCACTGACACGGATTTTATACTGCTATTCACGAAGCAAAAATATACTGTTCAAATAAATCAAAAATATAGAATTGTATTTTCTGATGCTCCATACTTTATATAATAAAATGTGTCACCAATTTATTTTCATATTGCTCAGGTGTTTGAAAAAACGCCACAGTTATTGTGGTAAAAGGACGGAGTACACTTTTCATAAGTTCAGTTCTTTCTAAAATATTGAAAATCAGGTCTCCTTTTCGCTATGTTAATACTTCTGCCGCATTTGACAAGACTATACAAAACTTTCCCAAAAATGGTTATCGCACTGAACCCAATCTTGTGGATTGTTCAATAGGGTAAATGACGGAGAGCGTCCAAAGGTTATTTACCCTATTAAAATTTTTACAGGTTTTACTTTGCTCTGGTTTGCTCTCATGGAGAGCCACTATTGTGGCTATCATGTTCTAAATCTGGTTATACACTGCTATAATGCAGCAACAGTGGGAAATAGAAAAAATATGTTTTCCATTTTGGTATACCATGGAGGACCATGCCTTGCAGCTTGGGCAGACCTGCTCTATTGGAGCAAGGTCAAGATTGATTTGCATTTGGCTGGGTCCAAACTGAGGTGGAATGGTAGACAGAAGAACAATGGGTTGGAATATTACCTGTAGTGATTTCCATTTTTTAAAAAACTGCAAACATTCCTCCTATCACCTAATGTGTGTTTGATGTACCTCCCCAAGTGGTAAGGGTATGCCCAGCTGTGTGTACTGTGCTCACTGTGCCACTGGATTCAAGCTACACCCTATTGACAAGCTCCAATCAGGGCAAAACCGCTGTTGGTTTGGTTATGTTCCAGTTTAGGAAAGGCTAGTCCTGGCAGTTCGGGTTGAACGTTTCCTTTTGGGACAGGAACAAGACTGATATGCATATGTTTGGGTCTATTCTTAGGTGTCAAGGGGGAAACATCCTTTACTACGCAACTTTTACCACGCAGTGCCTTTACAACGCAGGTTTTTCAACGCAAGTCATTACAACGAATTGCGCTGGGGGGCGCTGTAGGATAGGTAATAGTTTAATTTACTATCCAACAGCTTCCCTAATATCCACGGGGACTGGAGTTGGAATAGTAAATTAAACTATTCACTATCCAGCACCCCCCAACGCAAGTCGTTGTAACGACTTGCGTTGAAAAACCTGCGCTGTAAAGGCATGTGTGGTAAAAAAATGCGTTGTAACAACGTACATCCGGTGCCAAGGTGGGTAAAAGAACAATGGGTTAGATTGCCATTGCTGATACAAACTGCAAGTATTCCTCCCATCATCTTTGTGTGTTTAATTATGTTTTATAACCTAAGGTAATATGTGACTGAAGGTCATAGATACCAGATTTGTGTCAAGTTTGGCATATATAAAACTCCATAAAATAAAATAAATAAAAATAAAATGTCATATTGCAGACTTAAGTCAAAGCGAATTGAAACTCACATTTAAGCATGGGCGGAAAATCCGTTACGCTCGCGGATTTTGCGGATTTTCGGTAAATTCGCAATCCGCGAGATTCGCAAATTTCCCGCAAAATCCGCAAATTCGCACGCAGCGGATTTTTTTTCTTTGCGGTGTAAGTTCGCAATTGCGAACATGTAGGTGCGGCGGGCAGCAACAATCTCGCACTCGCGAAATTACAAAAATTGCAATTCTGCACAAGAAATCTACTAGCAAGCAGCATAGACCTTCTGAAAATGATGATTTTTATCAGAATAACTCCTCAGGTTGACATTTGCCTGCACTTTTTTGGATTTGAGGCCTTTTGATTTTCTTTGGATAACTTTTGGATTAGAAATCAACTTTCTCATATAAGCTTAGTGGGGCATTACAGTTGCTGTATTGCTGTTCTGCAGAAAAACGAGTTTTGCAAAAGTGAAAGCAGGTTCAAAAGTTCAAACTCATCATTAGTAACCGTTCCCTGTAGTGCTTCCTGACAAGGGCCCCTCCAGAGTTCAGTTGCTAGTTGCAACAATTGTATGACCCTGCTCTGACCCTCACAGCAGGCTCATAGAATAGCTACAAATAGGCCACAAAGGTCCTGGGAAAAAAAATTGCACTGCAACAGAAAGCAAATTACAGATAAGGAAGCAGGTGCCAGACTGGAATTTTAAAACAGTGACACATTAATAAATCAACCCCAAATTAATTCATGTCAGTTAAAGCAGGCAGGTGTGCTTGCTTTTCCCCCCCATAATCTACAGTGATGATGAACCAGAGGGTGGCATAAGGCATTGATGTACCAGAGGGTGGCATGGGTGAAACAGAGGAGGCAGGGGTGAAACAGAGGGTGCTGGGAACCTGTGATGATGAACCAGACGTAGAAACAACATAATCGTGACCGTTGCGAGCCGACATGTAAGTTCGCAATTGTGAACTGTTACAAAACCCTCGCAAACTGTCAGAAATCCTTGCGAACTGGCAGAAATCCTTGCGAACACCAAAAAAAAAAAAAATCCGCAAATTTCCAGTTCAGTTGCTAGTTGCAACAATTGTATGACCCTGCTCTGACCCTCACAGCAGGCTCATAGAATAGCTACAAGTAGGCCACAAAGGTCCTGGAAAAAAAATTGCACTGCAACAGAAAGCAAATTACAGATAAGGAAGCAGGTGCCAGACTGGAATTTTAAAACAGTGACACACTAATAAATCAACCCCAAATTAATTCATGTCAGTTGAAGCAAGCAGGTGTGCTTGCTTTTTCCCCCCATAATCTACAGTGATGATGAACCAGAGGGTGGCATAAGGCATTGATGTACCAGAGGGTGGCATGGGTGAAACAGAGGGTGGCAGGGGTGAAACAGAGGGTGCTAGGAACCTGTGATGATGAACCAGACGTAGAAACAACATAATCGTGACCATTGCGAGCCGACATGTACGTACGCAATTGCGAACTGTTACAAAACCCTCGCGAACTGTCAGAAATCCTTGCGAGTTCGCAAATTCGCAAAATTCGCGAACGCCAGATTCGCAAAATTCGCCCATGCTTACTCACATTATCCCAACACTCTCACAGCCTGTGTGGCCCTGAACTGGCCAGTTTATATACAGGTCCCGTGGTTTAGAAAAGGAACGTTTTAATTCTGCAAATTGCACAACTCATACAGCCTTACGAGCAGAGGCAGCTTTCCTTTCTTTCCTTTTACTTTGCCTTAATTTTCTTTAATATCAGCAACTACTAAAGTCTTGGGTTCAAAAGTAGGAGGCTGCTACTTTGTAAAGTTGCAAAGTGTTGTATACCTGTCTCCAAATGTAAAGTGTATTTATTCTCCACACTACCTGGAGAATATGAAGCGTATGGCTCAACCATGGTTAAACAAATTTCAAAGTTTACCTATAATATAGCAACGGGCCATACGCACTATGCATATCTCCCAGTCATTAGGCCACTATGGCAGATGTTTCTACTTCTACTGCTTGTGACATCCGAGCTTTTCCTAGCATCACCCTTCACAGGAAGAGGCATTTACTGCATTCCCAGCAGACTCCCTATCTCCGTTGATTTCTCAAGGAATCCTCAGCTCAGGGCAGACACAAAGAAGGGTATTGCCAGTTTGAGCCTGTTAGGTCCAGACATGTTCTTGGGCCAGAACCCTCCCTTCACTACAAACAGACAGACATCCCCAACATAAGATCTTATTACTCCACACTACCCATCTCCACAAACACACATAGACCTAGATGACACAATTCACAGCACATTGACCCAACATCATAGAGATCTATTCATCATCATGCAGTATCACATTTTCAAACACAAATTCCAACTCATGCTCTTAATGCACACTCTGCCATACTCCATTCTATAGACATCACAGACTTCATCACTTATCACAAGTTTGATGCACTCTCCATCCCATAATCATGGCTCTCCCCCACTCCCTCAGACATCCTGGGTGATCTACCTAAAGACTTTAGCAAGGAGACAACAGATAAGGGCCTAGATGTAGGCAACAGCAAATTACCGAATGGTAAATACCGAATTTTACCGAATCGGTATTAACTATTCGGTAATTGCTATGTAGGTAAACATTCAGTAAAAATACCGAATTGGTAAGATTCGGTAATTAACGATTCGGTAATTACCGAATCGGTATTTGCCATTGGCCCATAGGATTCAATAGCAAATACCGATTCGGTAATTAACGAATCACTAAAATTACCGATTTTACAAGGGGGACAGGGTGTCACTTTGACACCCTGTTGTACCCCTGTTACTGGCTTGTGTGCCATGTGACACACATACATGCCCTTAGGGCATGTCTGTGTGCCACACGGCACAGGTGTACATGCACAGATGTGCATGTACACTGGAATTCGTTATTTACCATGTAATAGTATTACATGGTAAATAATGAATCGGTAATGGCCTGTGGCACTGTTTCCAGTGCCACCTACATCTGTATTTACCGATTCGGTAAATTTACCGATTTGGTATTTTACAGAATCAGTAAATTTACCGAATCGGTAAATATACCGATTCTGTAAATTAAATGCCACCTGCATGTCAATTCCCAAATACCGGTCGGTAACAGCCAAATTCGGCCATAAACCGACAGGTAAATGGCGACCTACATCGGCCCAAGAAGCGTGAAGGCTTCTTCCTCAAAAATAAGTTATTCCTATACTTCACCCTAATCCAGCAGGCACTAGTCACCTTCATGGACCTCATGCCACTTTCAACTGTGTGCAACTCAGTCTGTTCTTTTTCAGAAAGATCTTCTAGTCAGTCAAGCAATGAATCAACTCACAGCTTGGCCCGCATATACCACACTCCACAGACACGGGTGATGCCATCAGAAAATTTAAAGTGAGAAAGCAAAAAAATCCGACAAGACATCTTCAACACCAATTCTGCTTCTCTCTACAGAGGATCACTGACTTAATAATTATCACTCCAATATCTTGAAGTAGAAATATTGTGTCCAAAATATTGATTACAAAAATATTGTTTTCGTATTCTTCTAATGGTAAGTACAAAAATATTTTTAAAAGGATATCGTTCCAAACTAATATCAGTACTAAACATAAAATTTTTTTTAATATATGTATATATATATATATATTAAAATAATAAATCCTAAATAGTTTAATATGTAGCAATAATAGAATGTAAATATTATTTGAAAAATATATATGTTACCTTATATTACACTTGTTCTGTTTTTTTTAAATTTCCTTTGAGAAAAAGTGTATATATATATATATATATATAGTTACCATAGGAAATCCCCAACATTCTATTGGGAATAACTTTGGCGCCGATTGAGGAATCTGTGTGTAATTGTCCTTAAAATTGCTTCGCTCCTTCCCTGAAAGTTTCGGGGGGATTCGTCAAGCGGGGGCTGAGAAATAAGGGGGGTCCCAAAACGTGTTTTCCCCATGTTAATTTCCATAGGGACCTTTAGACACGGCTACAGCCCGAACGGCTGAACGGAATTACACCAAATTTGGCAAAATGGTAGAGCCTGGTATGCAGATGTGCCTTTGTTATGTTTGGTGTAAATCCCTCCAGTGGTTTTTGAGAAAATTGAATGTGAAATTGAGTCCAATGCAATTTCCCATAGGTCTTTTAGACACGGCTACAGCCCAAACGGCTGAATGGAATTATACCAAACTTGGCAAAATGATAGATCCAGGTATGCAGAAGTGCCTTATGTATATTTAGTGAAAATCCCTCCAGTAGTTGTTGAGAAAATTCAATTTTCCCAAATTATATATCTATGGGCGGGACACCGTGAGTGCACTGTAAACTTACTGTACTCTGTACCATCCCAAGTACGAGCTGCATGCTTATTGGCTGCTACTGTCTGTGAACATTCCAAAACAGAAATTGTTGGCAGCCATCTTGTGCCTCGGTAGACTGAGGCACAGGAAAGCAGAAAAACAAATGTGTAGAACTCAAAAAGGGGGCAGGGTAGAAGCACCATGACCGTCTAGGCCTGCTCAGGGGGTCACACAAGGCCACCCCAGGCCCCGGTGCGCGTACCCCCCGATTTTTAAACAAAAAAATAATAATTTGGGGGGGGGGCCTTGTGGGACCCCCTGAGCAGGCCTAGGGATTCGGGGTGCTTCTACCCTGCCCCCTTTGCGTGTTTTGCACCTTTGTTTCACTGCTTTCTTGTGCCTTGGTTCTACCGAGGCACGAGATGGCTGCCAAAACTTCCTGGTTTGGAGTGTTGACAGACAGTGGCAGCCAATCAGCAAGCATTTCACAGGAAAGCAGCATGCTCATTGGCTGTCAACACTTCTAACCAGTAAGTGTTGGCATTCATCTTGTGGTAGGTAGACCGAGACACAAAAGAAGAAGAGCTCACAGCCCACACAGCTCTCACAGCCCACACAGCTCTCACAGCCCACACAGCTCTCACATCCCACACAGCCCACACAGCCCTCACAGCCCACACAGCTCTCACAGCCCACACAGCTCTCACAGATCACACAGCCCACACAGCTCTCATAGCTCTCACAGCCCTCACAGCCCACACTCTCACAGCCCACACAGCTCTCACAGCCCACACAGCTCTCACAGCCCACACAGCTCTTACAGCCCAAACAGCCCTCACAAACCCACACAGCTCTCACAGCCCACACAGCTCTCACAGCACACACAGCTCTCACAGCCTACACAGCCCTCACAGCTCACACAGCCCTCACAGCCCACACAGCTCACATCCCACACAGCTCTCACAGCTCTCACAGCCACACAGCTCTCACAGCCCACACAGCTCTCACAGCCCACACAGCTCTCACAGGCCTCACAGCCCACACAGCCATCACAGCCCACACAGCTCTCACAGCCCACACAGCTCTCACAGCCCACACAGCCCACACAGCTCTCACAGCTCTCACAGCCCACACAGCCCACACTCTCACATCCCACAAAGCTCTCACAGCCCACACAGCTCTCACAGCCCACACAGCTCTCACAGCCCACACAGCCCACAGAGCTCTGGCAAAGATAATACCAGCAGTGAACAAGCACTGGCAAAGACAACATTGACAGCAAACAAACACTGGCAAAGACAATAACGGCAGCAAAGAAACACTGGCAAAGACAATAACGGCAGCAAAGAAACACAGGCAAAGGCAATACCAGCAGCGAACAAACAAAAGATAATACAATCAGGGGGGCAGGGGCACGAAAAACGGCACAATCAGGTGACAGAAGGCCCGACAAATGGCACAATCAGGGGCAGAAGGCAAGAAAAAACAGCACAATTAGTGGGCAGAAGGCAAGAAATACGGCACAATCAGGGAGCAGAAGGCAAGAAATACGGCACAATCAGGGTGCAGAAGGCAGGAAATATGGCACAATCAGGGTGCAGAAGGCAAGAAATACGGCACAATCAGGGGGGCAGAAGCCAAGAAATATGGCACAATCAGGGGGGCAGAAGCAAGAAATACGGCACAATCAGGGGGACAGAAGGCAAGAAATACGGCACAATCAGAGAGCATCTTGCTCCGGTCCAAAAATCGGATCCCTAGAGCTGCTCAGGTAGTCCCACAAGAATATTAACATATTTAAACGTTATCCGCTAATAGAATTAGCATTTAAAAAACCTTGTAAATTCACTGAAAAAACCATAGGTTTCAGGCCTTATTTAGTTAGGAATTAGCATTTAAAAAACCTTGCAAATTCACTGAAAAAACTATAGGTTTCAGGCATTATATAGTTAGGAATTAGCACTTAAAAAACATTTGAAATTCACTGAAAAAACCATAGGTTTCAGGCCTTATATAGTTAGGTATTAGCATTTAAAAAACCTTGCAAATTCACTGAAAAAACCATAGGTTTCAGGCCTTATATAGTTAGGAATTAGCATTTAAAAAACCTTTGAAATTCACTGAAAAAACCATAGGTTTCAGGCCTTATATAGTTAGGAATTAGCATTTAAAAAACCTTGCGAATTCACTGAAAATACCATAGGTTTCAGGCCTTATATAGTTAGGAATTAGCATATAAAAACCCATTGAAATTTCTCCTATATAGTTAGTTGTACTAACTATATATAGTTAGTTGTACTAACTATATTTGGCGCACCCGCAATCCACTGCTGATGATGTCACATATTACATCATTCATGACATTGTCAGTGACATCACTGATGACATCACTGATGACATCTCAAATGACATCACTGATGACATCAATGATGACATCATCCAGTGACTGTGTGTTTCTGTAAAGTTTAAATATGTTTTACATATTGAAGAATGAGTGGATGTATAAGTGTCTGGATGAAGGATTTAGGAGTTTCGGGGGGATTCGTGGAGTGGGGGCTGAGAAAAAAGGGGGGTCCCAAAACGTGTTTTCGCCATGTTAATTTCCATAGGACGGTCTGACAAGTCTACAGCCCGAACCGCTGAACGGCATTACGCCAAACTTGGCAAAATTGTAGGGACTGGTACGCAGATGTGCCTTTGCTATGTTTGGTGAAAATTGCTTCAGTGGTTTTTACGCAAATTAACTTCAAAAACATATATATATCTATAGGTGCTCTCCGAGCGCTAACAGGTGCGCGTACCGAGGAGCGCACCCGGCGCGCTACAGGAGTGCGCGAGCGGAAAGCTGTCGGGTGTCTGTCAACTTTCTAAACAGTCCGGAGAGTCCGCCATCTAGTGTCTCGGTAGAATCGAGACTCAAGAGGTGAAAAAGAATTGGGGAAATAATTAAAAGGGGGAAGAGTAGACATCCCCTGACCCCCTAGGTTTTCTGAGGGGAGCCTAGAAGGACATTGAAGGGCAAAAAAACGTATTTTTTAAAAAAAAAGAATTTCGCGGGGTAAGCGCTGGCGGCGCTCCCTGGTACGCTCTAAGGGTACGCACACCATGTGCGTACCACGGGGAAAAACAGTGTAAAAAAATAGAGTAAAAAAATAAAGTAGAGTGTTTAGAGGAAAGTGATGCATTGCTGGAGTGTGTCACAAAAATGATGCAACTCCAGCAATGTATCCTTTCACATGGGGCTAGTCCCATGTGAAAGGGCCTGCGTCAGTCTTATGCCTGCTGTGAGGCAGGCGCAAGATTAAGACGCAACATCGTCGTAAAAGTGATGCAGTGAAATCTCATAGATTTCCCTGCGTCACTTCTACGACCCTTCCTTACGTCAATATGCCCCCTTTGCATACATTACACCTGGCGCAGGTATAATGTGGCGCAGGGGTTTACAAAGTGACGCATCTACCTAGATGCGTCACTTTGTAAATATGACTCAACAAGATGCAATTTTTACACCACTCGGGCATCACAAAAAGTGACGCACCGGTGGCATAAAAGTGACGCATGGCCTCATAAATGAGGCCTTCAGTCTACTACTCATGCGTCATATTTAATGTATGACGCATTATGTTGCAAGGAGTTACAGATACGTCAGTATGCCTGACGTATCTGTAAGCGCAAAAGTGATGCATTGCTGGAGTGTGTCACAAAAGTGACACAACTCCAGCAATGCATCCTTTCACATGGGGCCAGCCCCATGTGAAAGGGCTTGCGTCAGTCTTACGCTTGCTGTGAGGAAGGCGCAAGATTTTGACGCAACGGTGTCCTAAAAGTGACGCAGTGAAATCTCATAGATTTCACTGCGCCACTTCTACGACCCTTTCTTGCGTCAATACGCCCCCTTTGCATACATTACACCTGGCGCAGGTATAATGTGGCGCAGGGGTTTACAAAGTGACGCATCTACCTAGATGCGTCACTTTGTAAATATGACTCAACAAGGTGCATTTTTTACACCACTGGTGCGTCACAAAAAGTGATGCACCAGCGGCATAAAAGTGACGCATGGCCTCATAAATGAGGCCTTCAGTCTTCTACTCATGCGTCATATTTAATGTTTGAGGCATTATGCTGCAAGGAGTTACAGATACATCAGTATTTCTGACGTATCTGTAAGCCCAAAAGTGAAGCATTGCTGGAGTGTGTCACAAAAGTGACGCAACTCCAGCAATGCATCCTTTCATATGGGGCCAGCCCCATGTGAAAGGGCCTGCGTCAGTCTTATGCCTGCTGTGAGGCAGGCGCAAGATTAAGACGCAACATCGTCGTAAAAGTGATGCAGTGAAATCTCATAGATTTCCCTGCGTCACTTCTACGACCCTTCCTTACGTCAATATGCCCCCTTTGCATACATTACACCTGGCGCAGGTATAATGTGGCGCAGGGGTTTACAAAGTGACGCATCTACCTAGATGCGTCACTTTGTAAATATGACTCAACAAGATGCAATTTTTACACCACTCGGGCATCACAAAAAGTGACGCACCGGTGGCATAAAAGTGACGCATGGCCTCATAAATGAGGCCTTCAGTCTACTACTCATGCGTCATATTTAATGTATGACGCATTATGTTGCAAGGAGTTACAGATACGTCAGTATGCCTGACGTATCTGTAAGCCCAAAAGTGATGCATTGCTGGAGTGTGTCACAAAAGTGACACAACTCCAGCAATGCATCCTTTCACATGGGGCCAGCCCCATGTGAAAGGGCTTGCGTCAGTCTTACGCTTGCTGTGAGGAAGGCGCAAGATTTTGACGCAACGGTGTCCTAAAAGTGACGCAGTGAAATCTCATAGATTTCACTGCGCCACTTCTACGACCCTTTCTTGCGTCAATACGCCCCCTTTGCATACATTACACCTGGCGCAGGTATAATGTGGCGCAGGGGTTTACAAAGTGACGCATCTACCTAGATGCGTCACTTTGTAAATATGACTCAACAAGGTGCATTTTTTACACCACTGGTGCGTCACAAAAAGTGATGCACCAGCGGCATAAAAGTGACGCATGGCCTCATAAATGAGGCCTTCAGTCTTCTACTCATGCGTCATATTTAATGTTTGAGGCATTATGCTGCAAGGAGTTACAGATACATCAGTATTTCTGACGTATCTGTAAGCCCAAAAGTGAAGCATTGCTGGAGTGTGTCACAAAAGTGACGCAACTCCAGCAATGCATCCTTTCATATGGGGCCAGCCCCATGTGAAAGGGCCTGCGTCAGTCTTATGCCTGCTGTGAGGCAGGTGCAAGATTTTGACGCAACGGTGTCCTAAAAGTGATGCAGTGAAATCTCATAGATTTCACTGCGTCACTTCTACGACCCTTTCTTGCGTCAATATGCCCCCTTTGCGTACATTACACCTGGCACAGGTACAATGTGGCGCAGGGGCTTACAAAGTGATGCATCTACCTAGATGCGTCACTTTGTAAATATGACTCAACAAGGTGCATTTTTTACACCACTGATGCAGCACAAAAAGTGACGCACCTGCGGTGTAAAAGTGACGCATGGCCTCATAAATGTGGCCTTCAGTCTTCTACTCTTACTTTTTCTTTCACTTTCTCTGTTTCTTCACTGCCTTACTCACCTTGTCTCACACTCAATTGTCTTTATCCAGTCTGTATCTCCACTCTTTCCTAAAAATCACTGCTCTTTTTTTACCCTTCCACACCGCCGTTCTTTTACTACATTTTCTTCACTTATCCACATTCCCCATGTTCACTCTCCTTCTCCTCACTCTCGTTCCCCACACTCACCTTCTTTCAGTCCCCCTACTTCACTTCCCTTCCCCTCTCGTCTCTTTCTTTGCTTTCTCACTCATTTTCCTCTCTTCTCTCACTGCACTCCACTTCAGTTACTCTTTTTCATTTTTTTAAGAATACAGGGGAATATTACCAACAACTAGCGATAATTATCGCTATGTTGGCTTAGTGGCAATATTTTTATCACCGAGCTGCGGCGATTTTTATCGCTTAGGAACCTTGCTATTATCAAGGTTTATCTCCTAAGTGATAAAAATCGGCCGAAATGCATGAATATCGCTGAAAAGTCAGCGATATTCATGCATTACCGAGCTAACGCTCTTAGCCATGTTATCCACCTACCATTGGATAACATGGCTAAGAACTGCTCAGGGGCAGGTGTTAGCTTTTGGAGATATTCACGCTTAGCGCGAATATCTCCAAAAGTTGGTAATACGTGTTAGCGATGTTAGCGACTGTTTCCAGTCGCTAACATCTTGGCACGCCCACTTTGCATGTCATTAGTGATAAATATCACTGACATGCAAAGCAGGGCCCAAGATGGTCGCTATCTCCTACTAGCTGTCGCTAACTGGTGTTAGCGACAGCTAGGTAATAGGGAGATAATTTTATCTCCGCTTTTTTGGCTTTTAAAGCCAAAAAAAGCGTAGATAAACCCCTTTGATAATATGCCCCACAGCTCTTTGATGACAATTGGAGGTAGTTCTGAAAAGATCTTTTTTTTTCTTCTTTTTTCCTTTTTTTGAACAAAAACAAAAACAGGGAATGGGAAACTGCTCAACAGGAGCAAAAAAAAATAATCAAAATTAGGACTGGGGTTGGCAGCGGCGGTTGTCTAATGCTCGAACCATGAGCATAACACGTTGTTCCCCATAACAAAGTAGCTGATCACATTTTCTGCATTTAATTACGGCTTCATTAAAAGCAGGCTAAATATTAGGGATCAGCTCTTCTGGTTGCCCCCTCACCAATGTAGTTGGTCCTCTGGTTGAAGTAGATGCACCATCCCTGGGAGCCTCTCGTGCCAGAGCTCTGACACTCTCCCGGGCATAGTTCTGGGGGTGCCTCCTCTCGACGTGGCGAATCATGGTGGAGTTCCCAAATGATTATTTTTTGATGGGGTCACCCTGTGAGAGGACAGTGTGACAAATTAGGCACTCCACCTTTGGAGCATTTACTTCTTTTTTATCATCTGAAATGGAAAAAACTTCCATATGAAGTGTTCTTTTACCCGGGTCTGAGGAACCTCTTCATCAATAAATCTCTCTGTGTCATCACCGCTGCTGGATGTTCTGGCAGCCATGGTAATCCAACAAAGATCCAAAAGCAAAAAGACAGGTCTTGCAGTCACAAAGTGAAAGAAGAAGTGAAGGAAATGGGTGGGGATTTGATTCTTTGTAAAAAAAACTGTTAGCAACCAATGATAAGAGTTATTTTAAGGTCACATGACTTCACGCGCTTACGCTGCGTGCATCAGAGTGCTTCTGGGGGTGCTTACGTGGTGCGAACGTAGGCGCTTCCGTGGGCGCTTACGCGGTGCGCCTGAGTAACGTTTTGATAGCTTTACGGAAATGTAAAATGATTTTCATTTCGTAAATCAAAAATACTGCTTTTATAAGTATGGTACTAAATGTCTTGCGTTATTATTTACTTTTCATACATATTTTATTTTACGAACGCAGAAATAGCGCTCTCAGTGCGCGTGCCGGTGCGCGCACCCTGAGCGCACCAGGAAAAAATGTAAAAAAAATATATATACATTGAACAAATAATTATTTTTAAAAAAATATAATTAATTGCTGTAAAAAACAGCTAATAAAAAAAAAATCCTATGTTACAAAGTCGATATACAAAGGAATTAGATTTAAAAAAATCTATGAAATTCACTGAAAAAACCTCAAGATTCACAAACGTTATAGTTAGGAATTAGCATTTAAAAAACCTTTGAAATTCACTGAAAGAAACATAGGTTTCACACTCGTTATAGTTAGGAATTAGCATTTAAAAAAACTTTGAAATTCACTGAAAAAACCATAGGTTTCACACCAGTTAAAGTTAGCTGAACATTTTACTCATACAAAACCATTGAAATTCCCACCTATAGTTAGTTGGACTCACTATAACTCGCGCGCCCGCAATCCACTGCTGATGATGTCACATATTACATCATTCATGACATGGTCAGTGACATCACTGATGACATCACTGATGACATCATCCAGTGTGTGTGTGTTTCTGTAAAGTTCTATACATCATTTGTGTGTTACTGTAAAGTTTAAATATGTTTTACATATTCAAGAATGAGTGGGTGTATAAGTGTCTGGATGAAGGATTTAGTTGGTACGTGACTGACTGTATGAGTGAGTGATTAAATGTGTCCTACTGAATGCATGGGTTACTGACTAAACTGTCTGTCTGTGTGTATCATTATGTCTGTTGTTGTGTAAGGTACTGCATGTGTTGATTAGTAGCTATATAAGTGACTATATGGGTTATTGATTGGTTGCCCAAGTATTTGTATGTGAGGGTGAGTTTGTGTGGGAGTGGCTGGGAGTTGTGTGACTATGTGCATAGATGTGTGAGCAGTTGATTCACTTGGTGTATGGGTTCAAGAGTGAATGTGGAAATAGCTGTATGGACGGTTGACTGTGTGCATAGATGTGTTGGTGAGTGAATGGATATCTCAGTGCTACATGTCCAAGTAAGTACATATGTAAAACACAATGCATGTGAGAGTTGGCATATATCAATGACTATACATGAGAGTCTGTGATTGCGTAAGTGAGTGTATGGATCAATGTGTACTTGTATCAGTGATTGTAAAAGAGAGTAAGTATGTGTTAGTATATGTTTGAATAAGTAAAGTTATGTGTTTATAACTGTATAGATGAGGAAATGGGAGTGTGAGTGATTCTTTGCATGACTAACTAGGTTTGTGAGTAACTCCATGGATGAGTGGCAGTGTGTCAGTGTCTGTATAGGTGTATGAGTGGTGAACAGTCAAAATATCGAGTCCAAAATATCGAATGGACATAATATCGAGTTTTAAATATAGAATGGACAAAATATCGAATGAACAGAACATAGACATCAAAAATATTGTTTTTAAGGTAAGTAATGTAATATTGAATGTAAACAATATATAAAGTTAAAATATCGAAGTATATGATATAGATTATTAAAATTATCGATTTTTTAATAATATCGAATTTTTATAGTGTTTTCTATGTTATATGTGTGAAAAGTGTGTATTTATGTTATAATTAAATTTAATTAGTGAATTTTGTTTTTATAATCTTTGCGTAATTTTATTCTGTAGCGGGTTGTGGGTTTATAGGGGAATAGGGTGGGAAGTAATTTAATTATAATTAAGTAAATATGCAAATGTATTTATTGCTATTACTTTTTAATTAATTGTTAATTAATTTATATTTGGTAATTAATTAAATTTTAATAGGTAATTATTTTTATTAATTGATTAATTGCTAATTATGTTAATTTGACGAATTTATTTTTTGTAGCGGGTTGTGGGTTTATAGGGGAATTGGGTGGGAAGTAATTTAATTATAATTAATTAAATATGTAAATTTATTTATTGGTATTAATTTTTAATTAATTGTTAATTAATTTATATTTGGTAAATAATTAAATTTTAATAGGTAATTATTTTTAATTAATTGATTAATTGCTAATCATGTTAATTTTACTAATTTATTTTTTGTAGCGGGTTGTGGGTTTATAGGGGAATAGGGTGGGAAGTAATTTATTTATAAATATTAAATAATTAAATCTATTTAATTGTATTTAATTCGAATTAATTGTTAATTAATTTGTATTTATTAAATAATTAATTTTTAATTTGTAAATAATTTGTATTATTAGGTAACTAATTGTAATAGTTAATGTTAATTTGTAATTTTAATAGATTAATTATTATATTATATTAAATTAGTAATTACTTTTAAATAATTTTTTATAGATATTAATTTATATTGTTTTAAACAATATATGAAGTATTTACTTTCCCTAATGTTGCATTCTCTGGAGTGGGAATAGTAATTTTAACCCTTACACTATCCAATGCTTTCCCTACTGTTGCTCCCACTGGAGTGGGAATAGTAAATTTTACCTCTACGCTATCCAACGCTTTCCCTACTGTTGCACCCACTGGAGTGGGAATAGTACATTTTACTTTTACGCTATCCAATGCTTTCCCTACTGTTGCACCCACTGGAGTGGGAATAGTAATTTTAACTCTACGCTATCCAACGCTTTCCCTACTGTTGCTCTCTTTGGAGTGGGAATAGTAATTTTTACCCTTACGCTATCCAACGCTTTCCCTACTGTTGCACTCACTGGAGTGGGAATAGTAATTTTTACCCCTACGCTATCCAATGCTTTCCCTACTGTTGCACTCACTGGAGTGGGAATAGAAATTTTAACCCCTACGCTATCCAACGCTTTCCTTACTGTTGCACTCTTTGGAGTGGGAATAGTAATTTTTACCCTTACGCTATCCAACGCTTTCCCTACTGTTGCACCCACTGGAGTAGGAATAGTAATTTTTACCCCTACGCTATCCAACGCTTTCCCTACTGTTGCACTCTTTGGAGTGGGAATAGTAATTTTAACCTCTACGCTATAAAACGCTTTCCCTACTGTTGCACTATTTGGAGTGGGAATAGTAATTTTTACCCCTACGCTATCCAACGCTTTCCCTACTGGTGCACTCCTTGGAGTTAGAATAGTGATTTTTACCCCTACGCTATCCAACGCTTTCCCTACTGTTGCACCCACTGGAGTGGGAATAGTAATTTTTACCCCTACGCTATCCAACGCTTTCCCTACTGTTGCACCCACTGGAGTGGGAATAGTAATTTTAACCCCTACGCTATCCAACTCTTTCCCTACGATTGCACTCTTTGGAGTGGGAATAGTAATTTTTACACTTCCGCTATTGAATGCTAATAATATTGGATATTATTTAATTATATTATGTTACTATATATATATATGTTTTAACAAATATGATTTTATAACTTTCATTAATTATTTAAATATTATAAGTTAATTTAAGTATTTTTAAGTATATTTTAGTAATTCATTTTTAATATTAATTTAATTTAACATTGTTTTTAATAAAGTCGATATTTTTATAAACTATATTTTAGTGAACGATATTTTTAACTCGATATTTTTGTACTTACCTGTTTGTAGATAAAAACTCGATATTCTGTCTGTCGATATTTTGTCAAAGATATTTTTGATAGTCGATAATATGTCAGTGATCCTGTATGAGTGCATATGATAGTGTTGTATTGATGAGTGACTGTATGTATGAGTGATTGTATGGGTGAATGAGTGGATGTGTGTGTAGACTTAGGAATCAGTGATTGTGTATGTAGTAACTAGTTTTGGTGTGTCAATGGTTTCAGGAATGGTAGTCTGTATTCAACACTGGATGTATCAAAGGTTAGATTAGAGTGTGAGGAGGTGCATTATATTATCACATAGATAATGTCATCAGTGATGTCACTGACCATGTCATGAATGATGTAATATGTGACATCATCAGCAGTGGATTGCGGGCGCGCGAGTTATAGAGTCCAACTAACCATAACGTGGGAATTTCTATGGTTTTGTATGAGTAAAATGTTCAGCTAACTATAACTGGTGGAAAACCTATGTTTTATTCAGTGAATATATATATATATATATATATATATATATATATATATATATATATATATATATATATATTCACTGAATAAAACATAGGTTTCCCACCAGTTATAGTTAGCTGAACATTTTACTCATACATTTTACAATACATATATATATATTACCTACTGGCGGTCGCCAGTAGGTATATATAGTTAGATATATATATATATATATATATATATATATATATATATATATATATATATATATATATATATATATATATATATCAGATGTAGTGAGCAAGGCGGACCGCCGAAACGCGTCTGGTCGTCTTTCTTGTCAATAAATACCTTTGATTAAGAATCCCACGGAGTCGGTGCCTGCTTTCTGAAAGACTTTTGAACACAGGACTGGGTTTAATTTGGGTCTCATTCGGCTGCCATTTAGCCCTTTCCTCCTTCAAATACCCAGTGGGTTGCGACAATCCGCAGCAGTGTGGCTCTGTCTTAACATCCTTCAAACTGCATACCTGTTTGTGTGCCGCAGCGTAGATTGGCGCCGCAGGCAAACTGTGCACTGCTGCGAATTGTCGCAACCCACTGGGTATTTTATGTGATGGAATGATAAGGGGCCAGATGTAGGAGCCCAAATACCGGTCGGTAACGGCCGAATTCAGCCGTTACCATCCGGTATTTGGTGATCGGGATGTAGGGGCATGATTTTACAGAATCGGTAAATTTACCGAATCGGTAAATTTACCGATTCCGTAAAATACCGAATCGGTAATTTTACCGATTCGGTAAAACCCAGATTTAGGTGGGACTCTTCTGAGTCCCGAAGGCCTTACAGATTCGGCATTTTACCACCCAATCCAATTGGGTAATAAAATACCGAATTCAGGTGTGCATGCACATCTGTGCATGCACACCTGTGCAATGTGACACACAGACATGCCCTTAGGGCATGTCTGTGTGCCACATGGCACACAAGTCTGGAATTGGGGTGCTAGAGGGTGTCAAAGTGACACCCCCTGCACCCTTGCAGGATTCGGTATTTACCGATTCGGTAAATACCGAATCTGTATTGCCCATTGATTCCTATGGGCTTCATTGCCCATAGGAATCAATGTGCAATACCGATTCGGTATTTACCGAATCGGTAAATACTGAATCCTACCGATTCGGTAATTCTCAATTAGGAATTACCTACATCTCCCTCCTTCATATTTACCGACTCTTAAATACCGAATCGGTAAAATTCGGTATTTAAGAGTCGGTAAATATGAATTACCTACATCTGGCCCAAGATGATTTACACGGCTCCTCACTGCAGGAACACCGTTGCAACTACGAGATCCAGAAATCTTTCCAAATAGGTGCACCCTAAAAGGCGGGGACTCAGTATTTAAATTGTATGCAACGAACAAGGCTGTGATTTCGTGCTTCTGAATGCCCCTGATGAAGTAACCTTACGAAACGCATTGGGCAAGGTATGTATTACAGCGAGACTACAGCTTTGATGTGATGACTACGTTTCTCTCAACTAATTAAAGGCATGAACTTTCTTACATGTGCGGACTTCTCACAGCAGGTAACTTTTTGTTGGATTATATAGCTGCCCAGCCTGAGCCACGAGAGGGTCCCGCTGTGCTGGTGCACAGTTTGGCTGTGGCGCCAATCTACGCTGAGGCACACAAACAGGTATGCCGTTTGGAGTATGTTAAGACAGAGCCACACTGCTGCGGGTTGTCTTAACCCACTTGTTATTTTATGTGATGAAATGATAAGAGGATTTACACGGCTCCTCACTGCAGGAACACGTTGCAACTACGAGATTCAGAAATCTATGCGAATAAGTGCGCCCTAAAAGTCAGGGACTCAGTATTTAAATTGTATGCAACTAACAATGCTGTGACTTAGTGCTTCCGAATGCCCCTGACAAAGTAACCTTACGAAACGCGTTGGGCAAGGCATGTATTACAGCGAGACTACAGCTTTTATGAGATGACTGTGTTTCTCCGAACTAATTAAAGGCATGACATTTCTTACCTGTGCGGACCTCTCACAGCTGGCAACTTTTTGTTGAAATATATATATATATATATATATATATATATATATATATATATATATATATATATATATATATATATACATATATATATATATATATATATATATATATATATATATATATATATATATATGCGCTGAATCCTCCTTCCTCCCAAAGGACCGGGACTCTTCACCGGCGGTGCGTCTCGGGTCGGAGGTTCCCGATATCCATCCAGTTTCACGTACTTTGCAGTACCACGCACTCTGCACAGGAAATAAAGATTATTACTCCTTCTGTGTAGTCAAATTCGTAGTTTATTCTTAAACCATAAGCCTTCAAAAACCCTATGCGTTTCGGCGGGTAACCGCCTTGCTCACGGGTAAAGTGTTACGAAAACGGCCATTGATTAAATTCAGTGCACGTGATCACAAGCATAAACAATAAACATAAAATACGGACTTTCACAATTTTTTGGGTCAGCCATCTTGCAATGGGTTTGGGTCATATTTGGTAACGATGTTATAAATCCATTTCGAGTTTCTGACATTGGGACACAAATATATCAATTACTGACTAAGGTTGTCGGGTAATGACACATTAAAAACCGTTTATACACATCGTAATACAGTTCATAGCATGATGTAAATAACTCGAAAATCGCAGTTTCAACCTGAGCATAATCGGTATCTGACAAAAGGCATAGTATTTACTTTTTATAAACACCTGGGTGCGTGATTCCATGGTTATTGGTTAAAAATCCATCAACTATAAAATTAGAATAATTGGTGTGTTCCACAAAAAGTATTGTGCACTCCGATTTATGTATATAGCATGCGTGATACAATGTTTCTGTTGATCACCCGACACACGGTTTAGTATGCCAATTTGCTCTGGACTGCAACCCAATTCACAAATATTGACAATAAGCCTCCCTGTTCCGGACTTGTGGGCATAACATATATAAAAATTCAAAGTGGATCAACAAAGGGGTGGGACCCTTGATAATAAGAACAAGGATTGAGAAACATTTAGACGAAACAATAGCTAAAAAAGAGCGCAAATTCCTGAGAGATGAGATCGACTACACAGACAGAGTAATAATCTTTATTTCCTGTGCGGAGTGCGTGGTACTGCAAAGTACGTGAAACTGGATGGATATCGGGAACCTCCGACCCGAGACGCACCGCCGGTGAAGAGTCCCGGTCCTTTGGGAGGAGAGTGGATTCAGCATTTTAACAAGACCGGTTACCGCGAACTTGACAGGTTAAGGCAGTTAAAGTCCTGCATCCGGCAAATACGGGAGAAGAAAACGCTGCAGCTTGGAGAAAACACGAAGAAAATCAGTCCCAATCATTACCGCAACCGGTAAGCTGCAAACGCGTGAAACTACCCGGCGGGAGGCAGAACGCGTCTGTTACCAGCAAGACATCGGCAAATTAGAAACCTGTGAGAAGCGCTACGGTCCACGTGTAGACCGACCTTAGACTGGGTGTGTGTTTACACTTGTGGTGCACAGAGAATTCAACATCAAAAGATGACACTGTAAGTGGGATTACAGTGGTGAGTCTGTGTTACGTCTGGGGCAATACTAACCATAAATAATTGAATAAGCCTGACCATGGGAGAAGAAGTGGAAGCAAAAAGAAGACTCAGGGCAACTACAATGTTTGCCATGAAAAACACTAAAACGCTAACAAAAGAACAAGGCGTGGAAACAACATCGCTACATCAGAAATATCTCAAGATGGAAAAAATGATTCGCAAAGAGATATCCAAATGGTGGGAGGCGATCACATTAGAAAAATACCAGGAAGAAAAACGCGTGCCTCGTTGGCTGAGGATTTTAATATCCCCATCGTATGAAGATGCTGATGAAGAGCTAGCAGGAGAGTGGGCAGATAACCTGATGGACTGCTCAAATCGGATGCTATCGATACTGATCAAGCACGCGTGGAATAATAGAGGCATTTTGATTGTAGCTATTGATGAATTGAGGAGCGAGATTGAGAAAGAAGAAAAGGAGGATGTCTTCAAAAGTAAAATGGAGGAAATAAGAACAAGGATTGAGAAACATGAAGACGAAACAATAGCTAAAAAAGAGCGCAAATTCCTGTGAGATGAGATCGACTATCGCTCTGGGAGAGTATTTACCTTTAGCCGGAAGTATGATAATCTAACCCGGAAAGGAATACAAGGCACACTGGACAAACTACAAAGCGCCAAAGCAGCAGATGGTGAAATCAGTGAGAGTGATATATCAGAGGATGGAACCCCACTGAGTGCAAGTGTCACCCCTAAACCGACAAATTTTTGGAAGGAATTTCAGGTAATGGAAAGGGGCGACCACTCGGTCCCCCCGAACGTATGGCAGAGTACCACGATCCCCCCGGGAACCCATCTTGGGCGGGAGGCGAGTCTCGGCTGGTATGCCCGAAGCGGCGCAGCCGGGGCGCGCCTTTTTCCCGCCCTAGAGTGGGTTGGCCTAGACACTGACGCGGCTGGCCACGCCCTAGGGGCAGGCAGGGGCGGGTTTACGCCCGCCCTGAAGACGGATAAAAGGAGAAGCAAGATCCGAGGGCATCCTCGTGTTCCTGTGCTCTGAAGCTGCACCTCCTCGCTGCACGTGAGCTCGAGACGGAACGAAGAGCCAATTTTGAGCGTTGTAATCTTTCTTGTTTATTTTCCAGATACTCTGTTGGAGAATGCCGAAGAAGGCGGGAAAGCGCATGACTTACACAACAAGGAAGGGGATTAAGGCTTTAAGTGCCGCACCACAAGTCAGGTTCCTAACAGTTACTCAAAGCGAGGGTGCGAATGGTCTGGGATACAACCCCCTAGAACCCAATTTAGAACAAATGAATTTGTTCCATATATCTATTTACACAAGTTGACCTCGCACACCAAAGGCTGTATAGCAAACCAAATATAATTATTCAATCAACATTCATTTTGTGACCAAAGTAAAATCAAACTGTTCTCCCAAGAAATTAGAGCAAGCCAATTTTTCTTCATTTTGTTCTCTTTATTGGTCGAAACACTCGCAGATAAAAAATAGCCTATTTTTTATCTGCGAGTGTTTCGACCAATAAAGAGAACAAAACGAAGAAAAATTGGCTTGCTCTAATTTCTTGGGAGAACAGTTTGATTTTACTTTGGTCACAAAATGAATGTTGATTGAATAATTATATTTGGTTTGCTATACAGCCTTTGGTGTGCGAGGTCAACTTGTGTAAAGGGAAAGCGCATGACTACTGACCAGATGCTGCGCGTTCTTATGAAAGAGATGACGGAGTTAAAGAGACGAATGGATGATAACGAGGAAGGGGGACCGAAACGTCCTTTGGCGGGAGCAGCCCCAGGGGGGAAAAACAAGAGGCCCAGGAGAGGGAAAGCTGTGGAAGTCATCCCGGACCCCAGTACCCCGCTAGAGGCACCCACCCCCGTGCCGGAGGGAGGGAATCCGATTCCGGTGGTGGTCACCCCAGTGTCCGGGGACGATATGCCGCCCGAGCTGGCAGCACAATTAGCAGCGTGGTTGGGTAAAGATAGCGAGGGCGCCACGGCTGCCGACGCGCAGGTGCTGATGAAGCAACTGCGTGAGTCACGGGAAGCAGCAAAGGTATCCACGCCGGCTGCGGCAGTAGAGAAGCCACAGGGGACAGGTTCGGTCGCAGAGACACCGTCCGGTTCAGGTAAGCGGCCATTGCCGATTGCAAGGGATGAGTCTGCACCTTCTCGTAGGGAAAGGGTGGGTCAGCATGTTCCCTTGGCTATTAAGGAGAAGATATGGGCGGGGGAATATGTAAACATTTTCTCGTTACTTACCGACCACTATGAGATGGAGCATGTTAAGGGCCAGAAAGATCTCATGCATCCGAGTGTTTGGCGCGCAAAAATGGCCGCCTTTAAGGTGAACGAAAACATTGGCAATTGGGGCAAAGCGCGGGGGGTCTTTACATCGATCTTGGGGGAACGAAGGCCCGATCTGCTACACGAATTGCCGATTTATCAGTCAAGAATCATGGGGTACTCGGAATCACATGAGGGTAATCATTGGTTCTGCTATGATAATCTGTTTAGAAAGGCTAAAGAACATGATAAGAACTTAACTTGGGATTGTTATGATTCTGTGTCTTGGGATAAAATGAAGGAGACTGGTATGTTGACAGTGCCATTGGTGGGGAGTAATGTTGGCGAATCCTCCGGTCAGTATGCGGGGACGCCCTTTCGATCAGGTGCGGGTATCGACAATCACTCGAGGCCTGCCGGAAATACAGGAAAAAGGGGGGTTTGTTGGAACTTCAACAGGGGTAAATGTACCAGGCCCCAGGGATCGTGTAAATTCAGACACGAATGTAGTGGGTGTGGGCAATCATCCCATCCTGAGTCCACGTGCAGAGCCAAAACGGGTGATAACGGGGGTAGAGGAGGCGCCAAACAGGTCTAACATAGTCCGAGGGGCGCCTTTACCTACCCCGATTGATACCTTGGCAATGATTCCTTGGCTCAGTGAATGCCCGGATCGTACTTCTGCTGGGGTGTTGCGGAACGGGTTTTCTTATGGTTTCCGCATCCCAGTGGGGGACTTTCAAGGTGTGGAGAAATGTAAAAATCAGCTATCGGTCTTTCAACATACGACCGTGGTACAGGATAAAATCCGGAAGGAGGTGACTCGAGGTCGAGTCGCCGGCCCGTTTACTGTACCCCCGGTTCCTAACTTTGTTTGTTCCCCTTTGGGTGTGGTCCCAAAGAAGGACCCAGGTGAGTTCCGGCTGATACATAATTTATCAGCCCCACGTGGTCTTTCCGTTAATGAAGCGATAGACCCGGAAGTGTGTTCGGTGCGGTACGCATCCTTCGATGAGGCCGTAGCCATTTTGAATCGCCTGGGGCCCGGGGCGCTGATGGCGAAGTCTGATATCGAGTCAGCGTTCCGGTTGCTCCCGGTACATCCAGCCGACCAGCGGCTCCTAGGTTTTATGTTTCAGGGTCATTATTACATGGATAGGTGTATGCCGATGGGGTGCTCGATATCCTGTGCCTATTTCGAAAAATTCAGTAGTTTTCTACAATGGGTCTTCACAAAGAAGACGGGTTTACAACATGTGATGCATTACCTTGATGATTTTTTTTTGTTCCTGGGGCCAGCTGGGGATCCAGAATGTGGGCAGGCTTTGGCTCAATTTTGTGTTTTAATGAATCAGTTTGGCGTGCCATTGGCACCAGGTAAGACTGTGGGGCCTTCCACTTGCCTCGAGTTTCTGGGGATCGAGTTGGACTCCGACGAAGGTTGTTTTCGTTTACCCGCCGAAAAAGTGTCAAAGTTCAGGACATCCCTGCAAATATGTATAAACGGACCCAAGGTTAAGCTGCATCAGTTACAGCAGCTAGTTGGCCAGTTGAATTTTGCCCTGAGGGTTATACCAATGGCCCGCCCCTTTTCTCGTTCGATTGCTCAAGCCATGGTCGGCCTGAAGGAGGGCCATCATCGCACGAGGCTCTCGGCTGAGGTCCGCCAGGACATGCGCATTTGGTTGGCATTCCTGGCGGATTTCAATGGTCGAGTCGTCTGGAACAAACCAGCCGTGTCCTCTGATGAGCTGGGGCTGTGGACGGATTCGGCAGGGAGTATAGGTTTTGGTGCCATCTTCGGCACAAGATGGTCTGCACGAAAGTGGCCGACATGGTGGCATGACAGTGGGCTGACAAGTAACATTGCTTTCCTGGAACTGTTCCCCATTTTAGTGGCCCTGAGAACTTGGCCCGAAGGGTTCAGGGATCACTCTGTGGTATTCTGGTCTGACAATATGACCGTGGTCGAGTGTATCAATAGCCAGGCAGCACGATGCAAATGGATTTTGAGACTACTTAAAGAAATTGTTTTACTGTGTATGCAATTGAATGTGTTATTCAAAGCAAGACATGTCCCAGGGGTGATGAACCAGGCAGCTGATGCACTGTCTCCTTTTCGTATGCAGGCTTTCTGGGGTTTTCTTCCCACAGCGGACCCGGAGCCGGCACCCTTTCCCGAAGCTCTCTGGTCTCTCGTGCCCCGAACTTCGTAACCTCGTGGGAGAGAGTTTAGCACCAAGGACAAAGAAGGCATATGAAGGGGCGTTCCGATCCTATTTAGCCTTTTTGGGGACTGCTAGAGAGGAGCTTTGGGACCAGGAGGAATGGGTAGTAAACTTTCTGATGTCTTTACATCTGGCAGGGAAATCGGTGGCCACGGCCCAGAGGCATCGGGCTGCCATTTCCTTTGTCGCTAGGGCTCATGGGATCCAAGACCCGACAGCGTCTTTCGTTGTACAAAAAGCGCTACGTGGGTGGCAACGCCTTGAGGGTCGCAGAGTAGATGTGAGGCGCCCGATAGGTTTGGATAGGTTGGCCCAGTTGTTATCTACACTCCCTGCTACATGTTCGTCTCAGTTTGAGGCAGTGTTATTCCGAGCCGCTTTTACATTGGCATTTCATGGGGCAATGCGGGTAAGCGAACTAGTGGCGAGGAACAGGCAGGATGTGACAGGAGGTTTGTGCCAGGAGCACGTTCAGATCAGAGGGGAGACAATGACTGTCTCATTTGTCAGGTCCAAGACCGATCAAAGTGGGATAGGTGACTGCATAATCATACGCAGGATTCCCGGGTCCTCCATGTGTCCGATAAAGTGTTTAGAAGATTACCTAGCACGAAGGGTGGCATCATGGGGGGGGACATTGTTGAGACACGCTGACGCCACCCCACTGACAAGGTTTCAGTTTCAGCGGGTGCTTGCGATGTCGATTGCCGCTGCGGGCTTGAACCCGGGCGAGTTTGGGACCCATTCCTTTCGGATAGGGGCTGCTACGGAAGCTACAGCCAGGGGTCTGAATGTGGAACAAGTTAAACGGGTGGGGCGTTGGTCCTCCAATTGTTATAAAAGGTATGTGCGGTTGCACATGTTGTGAAGCTGTAACGATGTACTCACGCTTCTTGTTTTTGTTTGGTTCAGTTGCGCAAGCCTACGAGGCGGGGCGGACTATGCAGTCGACCCAACACCGGGCCAGCGGTCAGACATCACCGGCTGTGAAAAAGGAGGTGTGGGTCGTGGGCCACTCATACGTGAGGCGTGCCGCGGACGTATTCAAGGCAGGTGACATGATTCACGTGGCTGGGGAATACGGGTACAGGGTGTCCTTCTACGGAAGAGGCGGTCTCTGTATTGACCAGTTTCAATCTTTTTTCGAGGGTTTGTTAGGGCGGACAAGGTCACCGCCGTCTGTAGTCATAGTACATCTTGGGGGCAATGATTTGGTCACCACTGGTAGACGACTTCTCCTTGAGGCGGTGCTTTCCACTGTAAGTTGGTTAGCGAGGAGAGTTCCAGGGTGCACAATTGCGTGGTCACATATGATCCCACGGAAGGTGTGGCGGGGGCTATTTCTGTTCCCGCCTTGAATCATTCTGTCAGAAAACTTAATAACAAAGTGAGTAGGTTGTTCCGTTCCAAGACATTGCATTCTATTTCGCATGGGTGTATTACTGACGATAGTATGTATTTGAGGGATGGTGTGCATTTGTCTCAGGTGGGGAATGAGTTACTCATAGGAGACTTCTTAGCATGGCTAAAAACGTTATAACATGACCTTTAGGTAGGAGTTTTGTGGGGGGTCCGGATAGCCGGTCAACTATCCGGCCTGTGGCGGTAAGGTCATGATCGGTGAGCACTAATTAGAAGATCCCTATGAGTGGGCGTCACCCAGCACGGATGGGAGCGCTCGGGGGAGGTGGCCATTGGCCCCTCAACGGGGAGGCGGTCCCTTCTAAGGATGGGTCGCCGAAAGAAAAGGAAAGGCGGTCAAGGCCCCTTCCTGGGTAGGAGGGGTTACAGCCCCCTCCTGGGGAATTTCCCGGGGCCAGGACGTCTGCGACGGCAGATGTGGTAAGTTGTGTGGGGTTTGGGGGGGGTATACGCTACCTTCTAGATACCTCACACGAGTCCTCGTACGACCTCTAAGTGGCGTCGAGTTTTATTGGGGCCCCCGTCAAGTCAAGGGAAATTGGTAATTGCACTTGAGGTACGCCTCTGGGCCGCTCCTCACAAGTGAGGGCGATGTTTCTGGGTTAGGGATCTTGACACCGGTTACGACCTTGCCGTTGGCCCTTAAACGTTAGGATGTACAATTTCAAAATTTCAAGTAAATGTTTTGAAGGATGTTAGTTCGGCTAGGAGAACCTTTGTATTAGAGAATCTGTTAAGGTTAGCCAAACATCGCAATGTGGTAATGAAATTGTACATAATATGAAACTGTTTATTTAATGTTTTAATTTTGTTTCATATTTTTAATAAATACGGCCGGGGGGGTTACTCCCTCCCGTCTACCAAAGACTTCAGAACTGTTTCCGGTTTCCCATCCTTGGGGATTGTGTTGAGAGGGGGTGGCGGGTATCTCAGCCATATGGAAAGGGGCGACCACTCGGTCCCCCCGAACGTATGGCAGAGTACCACGATCCCCCCGGGAAGCCATCTTGGGCGGGAGGCGAGTCTCGGCTGGTATGCCCGAAGCGGCGCAGCCGGGGCGCGCCTTTTTCCCGCCCTAGAGTGGGTTGGCCTAGACACTGACGCGGCTGGCCACGCCCTAGGGGCAGGCAGGGGCGGGTTTACGCCCGCCCTGAAGACGGATAAAAGGAGAAGCAAGATCTGAGGGCATCCTCGTGTTCCTGTGCTCTGAAGCTGCACCTCCTCGCTGCACGTGAGCTCGAGACGGAACGAAGAGCCAATTTTGACCCACCCACCAGCCCCTGAGGACAGCAAGTGGTTTTTGAATAAAGTCGATTGATAACTCTGATTTTCGTTGACAGGTTGTGGTTTTATCGTGATGATTGTTTATGCAATAAAGAATGGTCGATTTGTGTTACGTTTCGCAAATAAAGATATTTTGCTTTAGTGTTCATTGATAAGCATGCTTTAATAACATTGTAGTTGCTACTGTCTTTTTTAGTTTAGTTATTTAGTTAGCATTGTCGTATTTATTTTGGTCGGGCGGTAAGGTCATGATCGGTGAGCACTAATTAGAAGATCCCTATGAGTGGGCGTCACCCAGCACGGATGGGAGCGCTCGGGGGAGGTGGCCATTGGCCCCTCAACGGGGAGGCGGTCCCTTCTAAGGATGGGTCGCCAAAAGAAAAGGAAAGGCGGTCAAGGCCCCTTCCTGGGTAGGAGGGGTTACAGCCCCCTCCTGGGGAATTTCCCGGGGCCAGGACGTCTGCGACGGCAGATGTGGTAAGTTGTGTGGGGTTTGGGGGGGGTATACGCTACCTTCTAGATACCTCACACGAGTCCTCGTACGACCTCTAAGTGGCGTCGAGTTTTATTGGGGCCCCCGTCAAGTCAAGGGAAATTGGTAATTGCACTTGAGGTACGCCTCTGGGCCGCTCCTCACAAGTGAGGGCGATGTTTCTGGGTTAGGGATCTTGACACCGGTTACGACCTTGCCGTTGGCCCTTAAACGTTAGGATGTACAATTTCAAAATTTCAAGTAAATGTTTTGAAGGATGTTAGTTCGGCTAGGAGAACCTTTGTATTAGAGAATCTGTTAAGGTTAGCCAAACATCGCAATGTGGTAATGAAATTGTACATAATATGAAACTGTTTATTTAATGTTTTAATTTTGTTTCATATTTTTAATAAATACGGCCGGGGGGGTTACTCCCTCCCGTCTTCCAAAGACTTCAGAACTGTTTCCGGTTTCCCATCCTTGGGGATTGTGTTGAGAGGGGGTGGCGGGTATCTCAGCCATATGAACCAAACCCAAAATCAATCCAACTGGCAAAAGGACAGAGGAAGAGGGAGGGGAAGAGGATTCCCCGGACGCGTCAGAGGAAAAGGAAAAACTACAGAAAGTACAGCAACCTCCGGAAACAAAGCAGGAGAGGCGGCTGGAAGGCAGCTACAACCCCCATGGGAGTGGAAACACGGGGCCAAAAACGACGTGGAAGATGAACATCAAAAACTTTGAAAATGTATCCAATCACATTTTAACTAACGATGAATATGATGTTTTGCAATTTGGTCTGTCATTCTGTTTCACTAATCCGTTCTCATACCATCAGGAACGTATTGGCTTGTTTTGTTTTCTAAGAAAACTTCGCCTCCACAAATGGAACACATTAAAAGTTAAGGGGGGGCACAACCAGTAGGATTCAAACAACCGGAGTTCCTGCCCCACAAACAATCCATGAAGTAGAAACACTGATAGCTCTTGAGGAGCTTGAACGTGATAATTCCGAACTGCCACCTATTGACGCTCAAATGTTAGGGTATGATACTAATATGAGCAGTCGGAACAATTTTAAACCTAAATCCACCTTTAACCCAGTGGTAGTATCGAGTGGAATAGATACTTTTGAAGATCTTGTGGTAAAAGAGCTTAAAACCATAGCCAAAAGCAAAGCCTGGTCGAAGGACAATTTGACTAAAACCCAAAGGCTAGCAATTAAATCTCTGAAACAGGACAACAGCATAGTGATCCGCCAGAGTGATAAGGGCGGGAATGTGGTTGTCCTTAATTTATCAGACTATATTCTAGAAGGCTTGAGTCAATTGAGTAACCAGGAATGCTATGAACAAGTATCTAAAACTCGTATTGAGGAATCTAACAACACTTACTATGGTATGTTGAAAGACTGGCATAAAATGGACTACTGGAGTATGATGAGTATGCCTTCCTTTTAAACAGAAACCCTAAAATTGCCATACTGTACTTGCTGCCAAAGCTGCACAAAAATCCAACTAGACTACCAGGGAGACCCATTGTCTCCTCCATGAACTGATTACTGGAGAACAGTTCCAAGTACATTGACTTTTTTCTGCGCCAGTATGTTGAGACACTGCCATCTTACCTGAAGGACAGTCGTGATTTTTTGAAAAAAATCGAAAATGTCGGTTGGAAGGAGAATTTTCTCCTGATAACTCTAGACGTGTGTAGTCTCTACACTTCAATCAGGCACAATGATGGTGCCAAGGCATGTGAACACTACCTGAAATCCAGATCCATCTAATTTCAACAGCATAATGCGATGATTGTACAGATGATCTATTTTTGTCTAGAAAATAACTTTTTTTTCTTTGATGGTAATTCTATAGACAGAAACAGGGCACTGCCATGGGCACTTGCTTTGCTCCCAGCTTTGCCAACCTATTCATGGGCTGATGGGAGCAGGCAGTGCCCATGAGACATCATCTATATCACAGCCACGTGATATTGTGGCTGAGATATATTGATGATTTATTTCTAATCTGGGATGGTAGTACGGAACTAGCAGAATCATTTGTAAAGATCTTGAATAATAATGATTGGAATTTGAAGTTTGAAGGTACAATGAGTAGAACCTGTGCCAGATTTCTAGATCTGGAGATAACAGTATCAGGTGACAAATTAGCAACTACCTTGTACAGAAAAGAAACCGCAGGTAACACACTCCTGCATGCAGAAAGCAGCCACCCCCCTATGCTTATCCGTAGTATCCCTTACGGGGAATTCCTTCGGCCTGAAGGAACTGCAAAACACAGGCAGACTTTGAAAAGGAATGTGACCTTATGACCAACAGATTTATTGAGAGAGGGTACAACAAGGATGTTGTGTTACTCTACAGACAAAAGGCGAGCCAATTTACCCAGAGTGAACTGCTGGATTCTTCTAGCACTAAACAAGATATCACCAACATTAGATATATTTCCACCTTTAACTCTGGATCCATCAAGGTTAGACAATGCTTGGCTAAGCATTGGAAAGTATTAAAAACAGAAGTAACCCTTGATGAAGTTGTAAATAATTTCCTTAGTATCACATTTAGAAAGGGACAATCCCTCAAAGATAAGCTTTGTAGCAACGACATTATGAAAAAGAAAGATTCCACACTGGACATTAAGGGATTCTATACCTGCACGACCTGTAAGACCTGTAGATTTAGTTGTAACGTTAAGAACGTTTTTTACCCTGTTGAAAATGTGGAAAAGGTGATTGATAAACATCTGACTTGCCTCTCTGATCACTGCATTTATGTTCTAACATGTCCGTGTCCCAAAAAATATGTGGGCAGCACAATGTTTGCTGCCAAAAAACGGGTGTTACAACATATGAGAGCGATCCAAAATAAGGATAAACAGTCACCCCTTGCTCGTCACTTCGAAGAATTCCACCACAGCAATCATGACATGATACGCTTCTTTGTTGTTGACAGGATACCACCTAGCAATAGGGGGGGCAATAGAATTCGCAAACTACGACAACTGGAATCATAATACATTCTCAATTTAGATTCCAAGATCCCGAAAGGGTTAAATTCTGAGGAAGAAATGGCTTGGTTTCTGGGGGAATAATATTTTACCAGTGGAACCCTATCAGAATCCTCCTTAGACAACTGGAATTTGTTTTCCATTATGACAACTGTTATTATCCCCTTTTAGGGGCTCCCGACTTTGATCCTTGGCTGATTTTGTTGCTTTGTTCTATTTTGAGATGATTATGAATTATACTGAGTCTACATGTCTTCCGTGATGTTTTTAACGTTCACCTTCATGCACTTATTTTTATTGTAACAAAAAATGGAGTTGCATCTTTTTCTGAGATTGAGGTTTAATCTTTGTCTGGTTATTAATAAGTTGTTGGCATTTTCTTTTTAGATTGGGATAATTCACCTCAAGTGGATTTGGATATAGAAAAAGGATCAGACCTCAATGAATAAGAAATTTGGAAGAATGAATTGTATGGACTGTACACAACCGCATTGCCTTCATCAATTATACCAACAACTGAATATTTCGTATATCACTGGGTTAATTTGTCTATGTAGTTGTGTTTATGTAATTTTTTCTGTTCTCACTTATTAACTTTGTACACCTTTAATTGTAAATAATTAATTTTTTTGCCTGTGTCTGAATATCATGTATTATACTCCAAGGTTCTTTTTAAATGTGAACAATGAATTAAATAAGTAAATGAATTTTGCACAAAGGATAAAAATAACAAACAAAATATACTAAAACCAAAAATAAATAAATTAAAAAATTTTTGTATAAATTCCTGTTTCAGCACACATTTATTTGATTGTGTTAGAGGGTCTATTATTCTGTTAGAATTTTGATTTAGGGATTATTTATGCCCTTAGAGTTTTGCTACACTGTCTTTCTCTACTTACTGTACACAGAATTAACCGGGTTGAATGATAGGAACCATGGGACTTGAGAGGAACTATTATTTCACCCACTTGGGTATTGATTATTTAGATTTAGCTGTATGATGAATTCCTTATTTGTGATTGGGTATCTTCTCTCTCCTCTGAAATGCCACTAGGCAGTTGCACTACAAACCATGGCCCTCCCGGATATTAGTCAAGAGAATTGTCTCATACACACAGTTCTGGGAATATTCAGGTTAATGTGGCTTAGACACAGTCTAATCTCCCTAATTTACTGAATATACAATTTTTCTTGTTCTGGAAAACTCTGCCACTTGGCATTAATCACTTATTTTCAAGGGTCCCACCCCTTTGTTGACCCACTTTGAATTTTTATATATGTTATGCCCACAAGTCCTGAACAGGGAGACTTATTGTCAGTATTTGGGAATTAGGTTGCAGTCCAGAGCAAATTGACATACTAAACCGTGTGTCGGGTGTTCAACAGAAATATTGTATCATGCATGCTATATACATAAATCGGAGTGCACGATCCTTTTTGTGGAACACACCAATTATTCTAATTTTATAGTTGATGGATTGTTAACCAATAACCATGGAATCACGCACCCAGGTGTTTATAAAAAGTAAATACTATGCCTTTTGTCAGATACCGATTATGCTCAGGTTGAAACTGCGATTTTCGAGTTATTTACATCATGCTATGAACTGTATTACTATGTGTATAAACGGTTAATAATGTGTCATTACCCGACAACCTTAGTCAGTAATTGATATATTTGTGTCCCAATGTCATAAACTCAAAATGGATTTATAACATCGTTACCAAATATGACCCAAACCCATTGCAAGATGGCTGACCCAAAAAATTGTGGAAGTCCGTTGTTTATGTTTATTGTTTATGTTTGTGATCACGTGCACTGAATATAATCAATGGCCGTTTAGTATTACTTTACCCGTGAGCAAGGCGGTTACCCGCCGAAACGCGTAGGGTTTTTGAGGGCTTATGGTTTAAGAATAAACTACGAATTTGACTACACAAACGGAGTGATAATCTTTATTTCCTGTGCGGAGTGCGTGGTACTGCAAAGTACGTGAAACTGGATATATATATATATATATATATATATATATATATATATATATATATATATATATATATATATATATATATATATATATATATATATATATATATATATATATATATATATATATATATCTTTACCACTGTGATCTAAAAACTCTGTGCTCTCAGCTATTGGTGCTCTGTGTATCTGTGTAGGGGCCGGATCATGGCCTGAATTTCAACAATTTTTACACTAAGGACGCGGCACTCTAGACTTGGGTGTCTTTGCTTAATTTATTTCAATCTTCAGAGCTAGAACCAGCGCGTTTCAGCCTAACTTTGGCTTTGATCACGGTTTGCGGAAAGACCCCGCTGCCAAAAATCAGGTCCTGTGTCATTACTTTGAATTTCACTGATGGAGCAACGTGATGTTTTCTCTTGTGAAGAATCAGCGGAGCAATTACTTTTAACTACCCGAGCAACCCACTGGGTTTTTTTATTTTCTTAACAGGAGATAATAGCAGCAAGACCTACTAAAGGATAGTTGAATGAACTGCAAATACCACATTGCATAGCGAAGACGCCAGTAGGCAGGACTTCAAGAACACTAATTAAGGAGTCATCACGCTGCCTCTCCCCACATGCCATTTCCCTGGATGAGGGGCGCGGTGACGCCCAAAACGCATTGGAGGAACTTTCATGGCGAATTCTGCCCGAGTTTGTTGAAGTTTTAGCTGTACTGAGAATAAATGTAAGGAGGGTCAACATAGGGCTATATTTAATGACCAAAAACCACTCATGCCCTAAGAGAAACCGTCAATAAACAAAGAGTGGCCTGGTCAGAAACCTGTAAGTGTGCCGCAACTGAACTAGTGCCCCAAAACCATTAGTAGCACTAGAAGTGATAACCTGGGTCTGTTAGGAAAATTCCCATCAGCCCACCCATGTGGTGGAATGTCGTCATGTGGGAGATATCACCAATCCAAATCTCAAGCAGTGCACCTAGTCATGGTGCAGAGATGGATTACCATGGTGTAGATACAAACCACTGGGCTTCACTGGTGATGCTAATGGGGTGCAGTGCGAAAAAAACTAAAGTGAAAAACGTGAAGGTAAAATTAACTCCAAGGGCCAAAATTAATTTTAATCAGTATGGCACTTGGGTCAAGATTAAAAATATTGCCAAAATAGTTTGAAATAATAACTATATGTGGGCAAAGTGAGTGAAGGTCGACATGTTTCAGCTATACTGACAATTGGTCTTAGCTTTCTTCAGGACCATTAAGGAAACTGCGACTGCAAATCAAAGAAATTAAAGAATATAGTGATGCACGCTGATGTACATTGGATTGGTCCTACCAGTTCCTCTGAGCCCAGTTGAATACTGTAGGAAGTCCAAAACTTTATGTATCTCCTAAGGAAGAGACATAAGCGTGAATCAGAAACCATGTAGTGCACAACAGATTTCAGGAAGACAAGCACAAGATGCTAGGCACACAAACAGGGCGATGGAGATTATCTCTCCCCGCTAATTATACAGCTATGTTACAATCAGTGTATAAAAATCACATAAATGGGAATAGATGTAGTAACTTACCCAGCATTATGTGGGAGTACGCCTCACCTCACCCGGAACCCACTCGGGAAAAAGGGAGGCCCCGCTCTAGTTAAGGAGGGAAATGGACAGGAAAGTACCTTTGAAAAATAGCAAAGGGACTAAAAACCATAATAGCTACCATTTCCAAAATTAGTCTTAACAAAACCTAGCTTTTAACAGAAAAAAGACTCAATCAAATACAAGAAAAATGACTAAGAGACTCTGCAAAGGATTAATTCACCAAAGTTGGAGGGCAAGGCCACCCCAAGGAGGACTGTGTTTAGCGCTAAAAATTTGACTAGAATAGGCACTGACGCTATCAGTAACCAAGTGTTGGGCAAATGGCTAAAGACTTAAGGTAGGTTGAGCCACTCCTTAGGGGCTCTCGTGCTAGTACTAGAATGACTCGCCCTCTAGAAATGACAAATTGAAGGATTAGTACCCTACCTGTCCGTCGGTACCTCGATGCCGGCGTCCGAGAAGGAACGGAGGTACCGACGTGCAGCGCGCATGTTTATTTATACCCTGTTTGATTGGTAACTATCTGCAGCTGTTTCTATTTGCTAGCGCGTCTGCTTCGTTAAAGGGATGCCCGCGCTATAGAGCGCATGCGCTAAGCATCCTGTAGTGCGACGCGTGAGTAATGAACTGAGAGCACACATGCGCACGGCGCTGCGGCCGCAACGCGCATGCGCGGGCTCTGAGCCATGTGCGTCGTTCCGCGCATGCGCCAGAGTGTACTGCGCATGCGCCGAAGTTAAAACACATCTTATGGCGGTTGTACTGCCGATGTGTACCAACACAAAGTGAACGGGAGCATTACTGTTGACAAAAAGACAGCCATATCAAAGGCACAATAATTCATGATGGATCTAAGGGGATCATATGTGTTCATTTTTAATCCCTAATCTATAAAAAGTAAATATTTATGTATAGATTAGGCCATAGTGAAAGTAACTGTGCATAACTGTACTCCTAATGACTATAAGTCTTGAAACTTGGACTATATATATTTTTGAATAGGCAGTTACATGTGTGGAATAATGATTCAGGCGCACATTGACTAAATATGGTCTGAGATGGAATCTTAAATGGCCACAAAAATGGTAACAGGGTAAGTCAGAGTAGAAGACAGATGACACAATCTCTGGACTAGTTGGATTACAGTGATGTCCACGGTATGTCATCATTCAAACCTTGCATATGACTTTTCAATAGAAAAATCCATTTCTGCTCCTTCTTAAAAAGAAATTTGGCCACGTCACTAATGTGAGACGGAATGAATGGCCGTTCTAAAATGACCCATTTCATTTCATCAGCAGTGTGTCCTCGCTCCAAAAAGTGGTTTGTTAATTTGGTAGCCTGTTTGCGACACCTAATGGTGCTTTTGTGCTCCCCTATTCTTATTTTAATCTTGCGGGTGGTATAGCCAACATATCTAAGGGAACAGGGACACGTTATCATATAGATAGCGTTGTCGGTGTTACAATTAGTATGCTTCTTGAGCAACCATGTCCTCCCAGTCCCTATGTCAACTGTAGTGGTTTTCTCAGTCTGGGGGCAGACACTACATGACCCACAAGGGTAGTGGCCAGAAACTGGAGGAAGGTTCCATAGGGTTGTTGAGCCGTCAGTCTTGGTAGTCCTGGGTCTTGTATGGACAAGAGTGTCTCGAAGACTAGGTGCCCTTTTAAATGAGAACAATGGTAATGGAAGGTTAGCCCCAGTACTATTCAGAATCGTCCAGTGTTTGCGTACCATTTTCTGGACAGAATTAGACATTGTACTGAACGTACTAACAAATGTCAGGCGCTCCATTGGTGGTTTAGATGGGCGTTTTTCAATCAGTGCCTCGCGGTTGTTGTTCGAGGCACGTTTCCACGCTTTGTTCACAAGATGCTTGGGATAATAGCGTTCCTCTAGATGAGTCGCTAGTGTGGTTGCATGTTTGTTGAAAAGTTCTCTGGATGAACAATTCCTCCTAACCCGGAGGAACTGGCCCACTGGGAGGTTCTCCCTCAGGGAGCGTGGGTGATGACTGTCAAATGACAAGAGTGAATTTCTTGCCATAGGTTTGGTAAACAACTCACTGCGGAGACTTCCATCCTCGGGGAAGATAGATAGGTCAAGGAAGGGGAGTCTTATGTGACTGTACTCTAGCGTGAACTTAAGATGAGGATTACATCCATTGAGCCAAGTGTGGAAAGCCTGTACTTCAGGGATAGAGCCTCGCCACACTACCAGGACGTCATCTATATACCTCTTCCATAGCACCAGGTGTTTAGAAAAAGGGTTGCTATGGTTGAGGATGTGAGTCTGTTCCATTTGATGTACATAAAGATTTGCCAAACTTGGGGCAAAGACACTCCCCATGGAGGTCCCGGAGATCTGTAGAAACAACTGTTCTTCAAATTTGAAATAGTTTTGTTTCATTGCCAGTTCTGCAAGAGATAGGATAAAGTTGACCGGGGTTATGCTGTCCAGATCTTCCATTGACAGAAGAACTCTAACTGTATCCAACGTATCTTGTTGTGGAATACAGGTGTAGAGGGATTCTACATCAAAACTGACCATGAGGTCAGTTTCCACGTTATACTCAATAGTTGGTAATAATCTGAGGACATCGGCTGTGTCCTCCAGATACGTGGGCATTTTCTTAACTAGAGGTCTGAGAAAATGATCTACAAAGGTGGAGAGTGGTTCCAAAATGGAACCAATCCCTGAGATGATGGGACGGCCTGGTGGTGGTCTCGTGGCCTTGTGGATTTTGGGGAGACAATAGAAACCAGGAATAGTGGGTTTCTCTGTTACAAGGAATCTAGCCTCATGAGGTGTGATCCACCCCTTCATGGTCCCTTCGTCCACCAAAGTTTTGATTTCAGTAAGCAAACTTTGGGTGGGGTCTGAAGTAAGACGACGATAGAATTTGTCGTTGTCCAGCTGTCTAAGGCATTCCTGACGGTACTGTTCCAAGTCCATAACAACAGTGGCTCCCCCTTTGTCCGCCGGTTTTATGATGATGGACGGATCAAGTGAGAGATTTTTTACCGCCTGCTGCTCAAGTTTAGAGAAATTGTGGAACGTACTCCGTTCGGTAGTTTGCAGCTGCGAAACATCGTGTCTAACCGCCTGTTCAAAGGTAGTGACGAGGGAAGGGACTTGATGACTCAAAGGAGTAACAGTGGAAGGAGGACGTAGTCCTGTGTTCTTACTAGTATCATCACCCGATTGAGAGTCATCAGTTTTATCCATGAAGAAAAAGTGAAGGCGCACTTTGCGGAAGAATTTCTCAAGTTCTGTTCTTAAAAGAAATGGGTCTCCGACATTAGTTGGCACAAAGCCCAGACCTCTCTCCAAGACTGACTGCTCGACTGGAGTAAGAGTACGAGAGCTGAGATTTACAACTAGACTCCTGTCGTCTCCGAGCTGTTGTTCTCTTGAGCTGCTCTCCTGCTCCGGGTGTTGGGGAACGTCTGTTCGGCTTCCCAGTGGACAGTTTGTGGTCCTTTTCTTTTGCCCCTGTTCTGGCCTCGGCCACGCCCTAAAAAAGGCTGGTTAGGGAAAAACTGGGGGAAAGGAGTGTATGGATTCATTGGTGGCGGATGTGGCTGGAAACCCCATGGGCCTGGTGGCCACCAAGGGCCCGGATGTTGGTAATTGCCTGGGTGTTGATTATACATCGCACCTCTCTGTCGACCACCCCTCTTAAATGGTCGTTGTTGGGACCCAGCCCCTCTCTGGGTAGCTCCAGACGTGCTGGGTGCCTCTGAATCACTAGAGTAGGTGTCGGAACCAGAGGATGAGTAGTTGGATCCATACTGTTTGCCTCTGCTATTAAAGTTAGGGGCTACATAGTTGTCACTAGTGTATGGATAAGTTTTTTCCATAGAGAAGCGATCTAGATCTTTCTTAAACTTGTCCATCTTACTCATCAAGATGTTATCCTTGTAATCTTTATTTGTCTTGTTTGTTTCTTCTAACCGTTTCTTGAACAGTGTACTACACGCAGCTTTAATCTGACCTTCAAGCACCTGAATTTCTATGAGAATTGCATCCGCTGCTCTCTTAGCTGTACTGATTATTAATATCAACCAGTCCCGCGTGCAGCGCCACGCAATGAGGGACCAGTCTCGTAGAAAGGCTTTGTCGGTCAAAAAAAGATGTGGTGTGTTCGTGACAATAAGGCCTGTAGGGGCACATTTGCCTCTCAGGTATTGTGCCATAATGGTTCCATGGATAGAGGTGCGTGTGTGTGATTTTTTTAAATTTAACAGTGTGAGCCAGTCATCTTTTGCTACACTTGAAGTCTCAGGCAGTGGGGTTTCCAGCCACATCCATGGGGTTTCCAGCCACATCCGCCACCAATGAATCCATACACTCCTTTTCCCCAGTTTTTCCCTAACCAGCCTTTTTTAGGGCGTGGCCGAGGCCAGAACAGGGGCAAAAGAAAAGGACCACAAACTGTCCACTGGGAAGCCGAACAGACGTTCCCCAACACCCGGAGCAGGAGAGCAGCTCAAGAGAACAACAGCTCGGAGACGACAGGAGTCTAGTTGTAAATCTCAGCTCTCGTACTCTTACTCCAGTCGAGCAGTCAGTCTTGGAGAGAGGTCTGGGCTTTGTGCCAACTAATGTCGGAGACCCATTTCTTTTAAGAACAGAACTTGAGAAATTCTTCCGCAAAGTGCGCCTTCACTTTTTCTTCATGGATAAAACTGATGACTCTCAATCGGGTGATGATACTAGTAAGAACACAGGACTACGTCCTCCTTCCACTTTTACTCCTTTGAGTCATCAAGTCCCTTCCCTCGTCACTACCTTTGAACAGGCGGTTAGACACGATGTTTCGCAGCTGCAAACTACCGAACGGAGTACGTTCCACAATTTCTCTAAACTTGAGCAGCAGGCGGTAAAAAATCTCTCACTTGATCCGTCCATCATCATAAAACCAGCGGACAAAGGGGGAGCCACTGTTGTTATGGACTTGGAACAGTACCGTCAGGAATGCCTTAGACAGCTGTACAACGACAAATTCTATCGTCGTCTTACTTCAGACCCCACCCAAAGTTTGCTTACTGAAATCAAAACTTTGGTGGACGAAGGGACCATGGAGGGGTGGATCACACCTCATGAGGCTAGATTCCTTGTAACAGAGAAACCCACTATTCCTGGTTTCTATTGTCTCCCCAAAATCCACAAGGCCACAAGACCACCACCAGGCCGTCCCATCATCTCAGGGATTGGTTTCATTTTGGAACCACTCTCCACCTTTGTAGATCATTTTCTCAGACCTCTAGTTAAGAAAATGCCCACGTATCTGGAGGACACAGCCGATGTCCTCAGATTATTACCAACTATTGAGTATAACGTGGAAACTGACCTCATGGTCAGTTTTGATGTAGAATCCCTCTACACCTGTATTCCACAACAAGATACGTTGGATACAGTTAGAGGTCTTCTGTCAATGGAAGATCTGGACAGCATAACCCCGGTCAACTTTATCCTATCTCTTGCAGAACTGGCAATGAAACAAAACTATTTCAAATTTGAAGAACAGTTGTTTCTACAGATCTCCGGGACCTCCATGGGGAGTGTCTTTGCCCCAAGTTTGGCAAATCTTTATGTACATCAAATGGAACAGACTCACATCCTCAACCATAGCAACCCTTTTTCTAAACACCTGGTGCTATGGAAGAGGTATATAGATGACGTCCTGGTAGTGTGGCGAGGCTCTATCCCTGAAGTACAGGCTTTCCACACTTGGCTCAATGGATGTAATCCTCATCTTAAGTTCACGCTAGAGTACAGTCACATAAGACTCCCCTTCCTTGACCTATCTATCTTCCCCGAGGATGGAAGTCTCCGCAGTGAGTTGTTTACCAAACCTATGGCAAGAAATTCACTCTTGTCATTTGTCAGTCATCACCCACGCTCCCTGAGGGAGAACCTCCCAGTGGGCCAGTTCCTCCGGGTTAGGAGGAATTGTTCATCCAGAGAACTTTTCAACAAACATGCAACCACACTAGCGACTCATCTAGAGGAACGCTATTATCCCAAGCATCTTGTGAACAAAGCGTGGAAACGTGCCTCGAACAACAACCGCGAGGCACTGATTGAAAAACGCCCATCTAAACCACCAATGGAGCGCCTGACATTTGTTAGTACGTTCAGTACAATGTCTAATTCTGTCCAGAAAATGGTACGCAAACACTGGACGATTCTGAATAGTACTGGGGCTAACCTTCCATTACCATTGTTCTCATTTAAAAGGGCACCTAGTCTTCGAGACACTCTTGTCCATACAAGACCCAGGACTACCAAGACTGATGGCTCAACAACCCTATGGAACCTTCCTCCAGTTTCTGGCCACTACCCTTGTGGGTCATGTAGTGTCCGCCCCCAGACTGAGAAAACCACTACAGTTGACATAGGGACTGGGAGGACATGGTTGCTCAAGAAGCATACTAATTGTAACACCGACAACGCTATCTATATGATAACGTGTCCCTGTTCCCTTAGATATGTTGGCTATACCACCCGCAAGATTAAAATAAGAATAGGGGAGCACAAAAGCACCATTAGGTGTCGCAAACAGGCTACCAAATTAACAAACCACTTTTTGGAGCGAGGACACACTGCTGATGAAATGAAACGGGTCATTTTAGAACGGCCATTCATTCCGTCTCACATTAGTGACGTGGCCAAATTTCTTTTTAAGAAGGAGCAGAAATGGATTTTTCTATTGAAAAGTCATATGCAAGGTTTGAATGATGACATACCGTGGACATCGCTGTAATCCAACTAGTCCAGAGATTGTGTCATCTGTCTTCTACTCTGACTTACCCTGTTACCATTTTTGTGGCCATTTAAGATTCCATCTCAGACCATATTTAGTCAATGTGCGCCTGAATCATTATTCCACACATGTAACTGCCTATTCAAAAATATATATAGTCCAAGTTTCAAGACTTATAGTCATTAGGAGTACAGTTATGCACAGTTACTTTCACTATGGCCTAATCTATACATAAATATTTACTTTTTATAGATTAGGGATTAAAAATGAACACATATGATCCCCTTAGATCCATCATGAATTATTGTGCCTTTGATATGGCTGTCTTTTTGTCAACAGTAATGCTCCCGTTCACTTTGTGTTGGTACACATCGGCAGTACAACCGCCATAAGATGTGTTTTAACTTCGGCGCATGCGCAGTACACTCTGGCGCATGCGCGGAACGACGCACATGGCTCAGAGCCCGCGCATGCGCGTTGCGGCCGCAGCGCCATGCGCATGTGTGCTCTCAGTTCATTACTCACGCGTCGCACTACAGGATGCTTAGCGCATGCGCTCTATAGCGCGGGCATCCCTTTAACGAAGCGGACGCGCTAGCAAATAGAAACAGCTGCAGGTAGTTACCAATCAAACAGGGTATAAATAAACATGCGCGCTGCACGTCGGTACCTCCGTTCCTTCTCGGCCGCCGGCATCGAGGTACCGACGGACAGGTAGGGTACTAAACCTTCAATTTGTCATTTTTAGAGGGCGAGTCATTCTAGTACTAGCACAAGAGCCCCTAAGGAGTGGCTCAACCTACCTTAAGTCTTTAGCCATTTGCCCAACACTTGGTTACTGATAGCGTCAGTGCCTATTCTAGTCAAATTTTTAGCGCTAAACACAGTCCTCCTAGGGGTGGCCTTGCCCTCCAACTTTGGTGAATTAATCCTTTGCAGAGTCTCCTAGTCATTTTTCTTGTATTTGGTTGAGTCTTTTTTCTGTTAAAAGCTAGGTTTTGTTAAGACTAATTTTGGAAATGGTAGCTATTATGGTTTTTAGTCCCTTTGCTATTTTTCAAAGGTACTTTCCTGTCCATTTCCCTCCTTAACTAGAGCGGGGCCTCCCTTTTTCCCGAGTGGGTTCCGGGTGAGGTGAGGCGTACTCCCACATAATGCTGGGTAAGTTACTACATCTATTCCCATTTATGTGATTTTTATACACTGATTGTAACATAGCTGTATAATTAGCGGGGAGAGATAATCTCCATCGCCCTGTTTGTGTGCCTAGCATCTTGTGCTTGTCTTCCTGAAATCTGTTGTGCACTACATGGTTTCTGATTCACGCATATGTCTCTTCCTTAGGAGATACATAAAGTTCTGGACTTCCTACAGTATTCATCTGGGCTCAGAGGAACTGGTAGGACCAATCCAATGTACATCAGCGTGCATCACTATATTCTTTAATTTCTTTGATTTGCAGTCGCAGTTTCCTTAATGGTCCTGAAGAAAGCTAAGACCAATTGTCAGTATAGCTGAAACATGTCGACCTTCACTCACTTTGCCCACATATAGTTATTATTTCAAACTATTTTGGCAATATTTTTAATCTTGACCCAAGTGCCATACTGATTAAAATTAATTTTGGCCCTTGGAGTTAATTTTACCTTCACGTTTTTCACTTTAGTTTTTTTCGCACTGCACCCCATCAGCATCACCAGTGAAGCCCAGTGGTTTGTATCTACACCATGGTAATCCATCTCTGCACCATGACTAGGTGCACTGCTTGAGATTTGGATTGGTGACATCTCCCACATGACGACATTCCACCACATGGGTGGGCTGATGGGAATTTTCCTAACAGACCCGGGTTATCACTTCTAGTGCTACTAATGGTTTTGGGGCACTAGTTCAGTTGCGGCACACTTACAGGTTTCTGACCAGGCAACTCTTTGTTTATTGACGGTTTCTCTTAGGGCATGAGTGGTTTTTGGTCATTAAATATAGCCCTATGTTGACCCTCCTTACATTTATTCTCTGTATTTAGTGCAACTTCTGTTGCGGGTCTTTTTCAAATACATTACTTCTAAGGGTATATCCCTTGATTATGCTCACCTAGCTTATACTTGTTTAAGAGACTCCCTTTCTAAGAAAATGGCTGACTTTGCAGGACTAGCGTTTGATGACGACATGTTAAAGACTATTTTGGATGACAATCCCTCCCTTCTAGACTCACTGCCTGAGACTTCAAGTGTAGCAAAAGATGACTGGCTTACACTGTTAAATTTAAAAAAAATCACACACACGCACCTCTATCCATGGAACCATTATGGCACAATACCTGAGAGGCAAATGTGCCCCTACAGGCCTTATTGTCACAAACACACCACGTCTTTTTTTGACCGACAAAGCCTTTCTACGAGACTGGTCCCTCATTGCGTGGCGCTGCACGCGGGACTGGTTGATATTAATAATCAGTACAGCTAAGAGAGCAGCGGATGCAATTCTCATAGAAATTCAGGTGCTTGAAGGTCAGATTAAAGCTGCGTGTAGTACACTGTTCAAGAAACGGTTAGAAGAAACAAACAAGACAAATAAAGATTACAAGGATAACATCTTGATGAGTAAGATGGACAAGTTTAAGAAAGATCTAGATCGCTTCTCTATGGAAAAAACTTATCCATACACTAGTGACAACTATGTAGCCCCTAACTTTAATAGCAGAGGCAAACAGTATGGATCCAACTACTCATCCTCTGGTTCCGACACCTACTCTAGTGATTCAGAGGCACCCAGCACGTCTGGAGCTACCCAGAGAGGGGCTGGGTCCCAACAACGACCATTTAAGAGGGGTGGTCGACAGAGAGGTGTGATGTATAATCAACACCCAGGCAATTACCAACATCCGGGCCCTTGGTGGCCACCAGGCCCATGGGGTTTCCAGCCACATCCGCCACCAATGAATCCATACACTCCTTTTCCCCAGTTTTTCCCTAACCAGCCTTTTTTAGGGCGTGGCCGAGGCCAGAACAGGGGCAAAAGAAAAGGACCACAAACTGTCCACTGGGAAGCCGAACAGACGTTCCCCAACACCCGGAGCAGGAGAGCAGCTCAAGAGAACAACAGCTCGGAGACGACAGGAGTCTAGTTGTAAATCTCAGCTCTCGTACTCTTACTCCAGTCGAGCAGTCAGTCTTGGAGAGAGGTCTGGGCTTTGTGCCAACTAATGTCGGAGACCCATTTCTTTTAAGAACAGAACTTGAGAAATTCTTCCGCAAAGTGCGCCTTCACTTTTTCTTCATGGATAAAACTGATGACTCTCAATCGGGTGATGATACTAGTAAGAACACAGGACTACGTCCTCCTTCCACTTTTACTCCTTTGAGTCATCAAGTCCCTTCCCTCGTCACTACCTTTGAACAGGCGGTTAGACACGATGTTTCGCAGCTGCAAACTACCGAACGGAGTACGTTCCACAATTTCTCTAAACTTGAGCAGCAGGCGGTAAAAAATCTCTCACTTGATCCGTCCATCATCATAAAACCGGCGGACAAAGGGGGAGCCACTGTTGTTATGGACTTGGAACAGTACCGTCAGGAATGCCTTAAACAGCTGGACAACGACAAATTCTATTGTCGTCTTACTTCAGACCCCACCCAAAGTTTGCTTACTGAAATCAAAACTTTGGTGGACGAAGGGACCATGGAGGGGTGGATCACACCTCATGAGGCTAGATTCCTTGTAACAGAGAAACCCACTATTCCTGGTTTCTATTGTCTCCCCAAAATCCACAAGGCCACGAGACCACCACCAGGCCGTCCCATCATCTCAGGGATTGGTTCCATTTTGGAACCACTCTCCACCTTTGTAGATCATTTTCTCAGACCTCTAGTTAAGAAAATGCCCACGTATCTGGAGGACACAGCCGATGTCCTCAGATTATTACCAACTATTGAGTATAACGTGGAAACTGACCTCATGGTCAGTTTTGATGTAGAATCCCTCTACACCTGTATTCCACAACAAGATACGTTGGATACAGTTAGAGGTCTTCTGTCAATGGAAGATCTGGACAGCATAACCCCGGTCAACTTTATCCTATCTCTTGCAGAACTGGCAATGAAACAAAACTATTTCAAATTTGAAGAACAGTTGTTTCTACAGATCTCCGGGACCTCCATGGGGAGTGTCTTTGCCCCAAGTTTGGCAAATCTTTATGTACATCAAATGGAACAGACTCACATCCTCAACCATAGCAACCCTTTTTCTAAACACCTGGTGCTATGGAAGAGGTATATAGATGACGTCCTGGTAGTGTGGCGAGGCTCTATCCCTGAAGTACAGGCTTTCCACACTTGGCTCAATGGATGTAATCCTCATCTTAAGTTCACGCTAGAGTACAGTCACATAAGACTCCCCTTCCTTGACCTAGCTATCTTCCCCGAGGATGGAAGTCTCCGCAGTGAGTTGTTTACCAAACCTATGGCAAGAAATTCACTCTTGTCATTTGACAGTCATCACCCACGCTCCCTGAGGGAGAACCTCCCAGTGGGCCAGTTCCTCCGGGTTAGGAGGAATTGTTCATCCAGAGAACGTTTCAACAAACATGCAACCACACTAGCGACTCATCTAGAGGAACGCTATTATCCCAAGCATCTTGTGAACAAAGCGTGGAAACGTGCCTCGAACAACAACCGCGAGGCACTGATTGAAAAACGCCCATCTAAACCACCAATGGAGCGCCTGACATTTGTTAGTACGTTCAGTACAATGTCTAATTCTGTCCAGAAAATGGTACGCAAACACTGGACGATTCTGAATAGTACTGGGGCTAACCTTCCATTACCATTGTTCTCATTTAAAAGGGCACCTAGTCTTCGAGACACTCTTGTCCATACAAGACCCAGGACTACCAAGACTGACGGCTCAACAACCCTATGGAACCTTCCTCCAGTTTCTGGCCACTACCCTTGTGGGTCATGTAGTGTCTGCCCCCAGACTGAGAAAACCACTACAGTTGACATAGGGACTGGGAGGACATGGTTGCTCAAGAAGCATACTAATTGTAACACCGACAACGCTATCTATATGATAACGTGTCCCTGTTCCCTTAGATATGTTGGCTATACCACCCGCAAGATTAAAATAAGAATAGGGGAGCACAAAAGCACCATTAGATGTCGCAAACAGGCTACCAAATTAACAAACCACTTTTTGGAGCGAGGACACACTGCTGATGAAATGAAATGGGTCATTTTAGAACGGCCATTCATTCCGTCTCACATTAGTGACGTGGCCAAATTTCTTTTTAAGAAGGAGCAGAAAGGGATTCTTCTATTGAAAAGTCATATGCAAGGTTTGAATGATGACATACCGTGGACATCGCTGTAATCCAACTAGTCCAGAGATTGTGTCATCTGTCTTCTACTCTGACTTACCCTGTTACCATTTTTGTGGCCATTTAAGATTCCATCTCAGACCATATTTAGTCAATGTGCGCCTGAATCATTATTCCACACATGTAACTGCCTATTCAAAAATATATATAGTCCAAGTTTCAAGACTTATAGTCATTAGGAGTACAGTTATGCACAGTTACTTTCACTATGGCCTAATCTATACATGAATATTTACTTTTTATAGATTAGGGATTAAAAATGAACACATATGATCCCCTTAGATCCATCATGAATTATTGTGCCTTTGATATGGCTGTCTTTTTGTCAACAGTAATGCTCCCGTTCACTTTGTGTTGGTACACATCGGCAGTACAACCGCCATAAGATGTGTTTTAACTTCGGCGCATGCGCAGTACACTCTGGCGCATGCGCGGAACGACGCACATGGCTCAGAGCCCGCGCATGCGCGTTGCGGCCGCAGCGCCGTGCGCATGTGTGCTCTCAGTTCATTACTCACGCGTCGCACTACAGGATGCTTAGCGCATGCGCTCTATAGCGCGGGCATCCCTTTAACGAAGCGGACGCGCTAGCAAATAGAAACAGCTGCAGATAGTTACCAATCAAACAGGGTATAAATAAACATGCGCGCTGCACGTCGGTACCTCCGTTCCTTCTCGGACGCCGGAATTGAGGTACCGACGGACAGGTAGGGTACTAAACCTTCAATTTGTCATTTCTAGAGGGCGAGTCATTCTAGTACTAGCACGAGAGCCCCTAAGGAGTGGCTCAACCTACCTTAAGTCTTTAGCCATTTGCCCAACACTTGGTTACTGATAGCGTCAGTGCCTATTCTAGTCAAATGTTTAGCGCTAAACACAGTCCTCCTAGGGGTGGCCTTGCCCTCCAACTTTGGTGAATTAATCCTTTGCAGAGTCTCTTAGTCATTTTTCTTGTATTTGTTTGAGTCTTTTTTCTGTTAAAAGCTAGGTTTTGTTAAGACTAATTTTGGAAATGGTAGCTATTATGGTTTTTAGTCCCTTTGCTATTTTTCAAAGGTACTTTCCTGTCCATTTCCCTCCTTAACTAGAGCGGGGCCTCCCTTTTTCCCGAGTGGGTTCCGGGTGAGGTGAGGCGTACTCTCACATAATGCTGGGTAAGTTACTACATCTATTCCCATTTATGTGATTTTTATACACTGATTGTAACATAGCTGTATAATTAGCGGGGAGAGATAATCTCCATCGCCCTGTTTGTGTGCCTAGCATCTTGTGCTTGTCTTCCTGAAATCTGTTGTGCACTACATGGTTTCTGATTCACGCTTATGTCTCTTCCTTAGGAGATACATAAAGTTCTGGACTTCCTACAGTATTCATCTGGGCTCAGAGGAACTGGTAGGACCAATCCAATGTACATCAGCGTGCATCACTATATTCTTTAATTTCTTTGATTTGCAGTCGCAGTTTCCTTAATGGTCCTGAAGAAAGCTAAGACCAATTGTCAGTATAGCTGAAACATGTCGACCTTCACTCACTTTGCCCACATATAGTTATTATTTCAAACTATTTTGGCAATATTTTTAATCTTGACCCAAGTGCCATACTGATTAAAATTAATTTTGGCCCTTGGAGTTAATTTTACCTTCACGTTTTTCACTTTAGTTTTTTTCGCACTGCACCCCATTAGCATCACCAGTGAAGCCCAGTGGTTTGTATCTACACCATGGTAATCCATCTCTGCACCATGACTAGGTGCACTGCTTGAGATTTGGATTGGTGACATCTCCCACATGACGACATTCCACCACATGGGTGGGCTGATGGGAATTTTCCTAACAGACCCGGGTTATCACTTCTAGTGCTACTAATGGTTTTGGGGCACTAGTTCAGTTGCGGCACACTTACAGGTTTCTGACCAGGCCACTCTTTGTTTATTGACGGTTTTAGCTGTACTGCCAGGGGAAAATTAAAAACATTTTACACGGATGTGTGTTATAGTTAGCTCTACTAACTATGACGGTCAAATTTCTCTGGTTTTGTACGAATGAAATGTCCAACTAACTATAATGTCCCTGAAACCTTTGGTTTTTTCAGTGAATATCTGAGGTTTTTTAAATATTAATTTCCAACTATGACGTCCCTGAAACCTATGTTTTTTTCAGTAATTTTGAAAAAACAATTAGTGATATTTTGTAACTTTATTATCCTAAAAATAGTTTTTGTAATTTCTTTGTGTTTATTATTCAAAGTATATAATGTCTTCTTTTTTATTAAACACTAAAATATATATATATATTTTTTTAGAAAAAATGGAGTTGCTTACCCATCATGTACCTATCTCGTTGTGTGCTTGGATTCAAACTGCCATATTGGTGAAGTCATGAAGGACGTGCGTTTCAGCTAGCCCACTCCACTTACGCTTACAGGGAAGGAACAACAACGCTCCATGTCCCAGGTCTTCCCTTTAGTGATCTACTGACCACTGGTATGTTTGTCAGCATGCCACAGCCACTCCCTCATGGCTGGTTTACACCCACACCACACCCATGCAGCACAGGCGTCACAGGACATGTCACCCTGCCAATAAAAAGGGCCGGGCGCAGGTGCTCGACGCCATTTCCATTCTCTCCCATGACTTGAAGTGCACAGAGTTGGCGCACCCGAGGCACTTTGCCCGACACAGGCCTCCTGCCCTGTGACGATGACTTGAGTTTCACTGAGTTAGTCCCACCAGAGCTGAGAAGGTGTACAGCAAAGCAATGATGCGTAGGCCTAGATACACTATCCTGGCAATCAAGACCCGATTTAAATTGTGAGCTTGGCTGGACTGCGTGTACGCCACAGAAAGAAGACTCCTCGGCGTGCTGCATTGATATGTTCTCGGCTTTTGCAATATCAAGACCCAGAATCAAATGCGCGTCCTTCTGGCTGCAAATGACGCAGGCCCTGGCCTTGGAGAACGCTTCAGCACATCGTGGGCAACTCTTGGACACACGCCGGTGGCAGAAGGTGAGCAGAGAGGCTTGTTTGTGCAGCGATACAAAAGAGGATGATGGAAGTAGCGTTTGAGCAAATCAAACACTCACCCCCAGTCAACTGATCTGGGTTTAATCCATCACCATTCTTTAGCTCACTCAGCCACCCCAGTTCAGGCATGGCCATATGCAAATCAGTCTGACCCTGTGCCTCATGGGAACAGTCCAGCCCGAACTGCCAAGCCATGTCTTCCCTGGACCGGAAACAAGCATCCTGGGACCGGTTTCGGATTCATAATCCTCATCAGCCAGGCTATCTTGAATCCAGTGGTCAAATGAGCAAGGGACTCACGTCTGAGCATACCCTGCCAACTTAGGGCGAACAAAGCGATACAAAAGGGATGATGGACAGAGCGTTTGAGCAAATCAAACACTCACCCCCAGTCAACTGATCTGGGTTTAATCCATCACCATTCTTTAGCTCACTCAGTCACCCCAGTTCAGACATGGCCATATGCAAATCAGTCTGACCCTGTGCCTCATGGGAACAGTCCAGCCCGAACTGCCAAGCCATGTCTTCCCTGGACCGGAAACAAGCATCCTGGGACTGGTTTCGGATTCATAATCCTCATCAGGCAGGCTATCTTGAATCCAGTGGCCAAGTGAGCAAGGGATTCACGTCTGAGCATACCCTGCCAACTTAGGGCGAACAAAGCGATACAAAAGGGGATGATGGACGGAGCGTTTGAGCAAATCAAACACTCACCCCCAGTCAACTGATCTGGGTTTAAGCCATTACCATTCTTTAGCTCACCCAGCCACCCCAGTTCAGACATGGCCATATGCAAATCAGTCTGTCAAACAATAATATATCATAAAAGCTATATAGAAACTATCACACTTATTGCTAATTAAACAACAATATTTTTATGACTATAAT
>NW_028250128.1:0-44713 GCF_964263255.1 Lissotriton vulgaris
TATATATATATATATATATATATATATATATATATATATATATATATATATATATATATATAAATATTCACTGAAAAAACCATAGGTTTCACACATGTTATAGATAGCTGGACATTTCACTCATACAAAACCATTGAAATTCCCTCGTTATAGTTAGTTCAGCTAACTATAACTCACACACCAGCAATGCACTGCTGATGACGTCACATATTACATCACTCATAACATGGTCAGTGACATCACTCATGACATCACTGATGACATCACTGATGACATCACTGATGACACCATCCAGTGAATGTGTGTCTTTCAGAAAAATAAATATTTTTTATATATGTATATCTAAAGGTCAACGGAAGAATAAATGGGTAAATAAGTGTTTAAATAGATGATTTTTTTGTAAGATTGATTGCATAACTGACTTATTAATTGTATCTTAGTGAATACATGTATTAATGAGTAATGTTTAAATATTTTAATATCTGTATCAGTGTCTCACTTTGTGTATAAGTGGCTGCATGGGTTGGTGAGCAGCTACATGAGTGTGTATATGGGTTATTAGTTTGTTTTTTGAGTATCAGTATGAGTGTCTGTATGGTTCGGTGGGGGATATTACTTAGCATATAGATGCATGAATGAGTGACTAACTGTTTGTATGTTTTTTTAAGACAGCATGTGTGCAGGACTGTATGGGTGGATGAGTGTGTGTATGGGTGTGTTAATGAGTGAAAGACTGTCTCAATAGTGTCTTTATGAGAAAGTACATATATTTTAAACTAGTATATGTGAGTATTGATGTATATAAGTGAGTATATGTGAGAGTGAGAGATTGGAAGAGTTCCTGTATGTGTTTCTATGAGTGATTGTTTAAGAGAGTAAGTATATGTACGTTTCTGTAGAAGTAAGTGTAGTGGTGTGTGTATAGTTGTATATGCAAGTAAATGGATGTTTGCATGTGTGAGTATGTGTGTGAGTAACTCTATGGATGAGTATTGGTGTGTAACAGGATCTATAGGTGTATGAGTGCATATGATGAGTGAGTACATGTATGAGTGACTATATTGAACTGTTGGTGAATGAGTGGATGTTTATGTAGATTTTGGAATTACTGAATAGGTTGTTGTAACTGGTATTGGTATCTCCATTGTTTTGAAATTTTTAGTTTCTCTTTTTGAATGTGTGTATCAAAGGTTATATTACGCTGAGAGGAGGTTTGCCACTCAAGGATGATGTCATCAGTGATTTTATCAGTGATGTCATTTGAGATGTCATCAGTGATGTCATGAGTGATGTCACTGACCATGTCATGAGTGATGTAATATGTGACGTTATCAGCAATGCATTGAATGCGCACGAATTATAGTTAGCTGAACTAACTATAACTGAGGAATTTCAATGGTTTTGTATGAGTGAAATGCCCAGCTAACTATAACATGTGTGAAACCTATGGTTTTTTCAGTGAATTTCTAGGGTTTTTTAAATGCTAATTCCTAACTATAACATGGCTGAAACTTACGTTTTTTTCAGTGAATTTCTAAAGTTGTTTGAGTGTTAATTCCTAACTATAACGTGGCTGAAACCTATGTTTTTTTCAGTGAATTTCAAAGGTTTTGTAAATGATAATTTTTAAATGTATTATTTGTTATATTTTTTTATACTAATTTACTACATTGTTTTAAAGTATTTCTTTTTAGATTTTTTATTTTTTAAATGACATTACATATTTTTTTATATAAATTGAAAAAAAAATGTTTTTAAAAATATTGAAATTGTAATTTTTTATTTTTATGTTATATTTTTTTAATTTCATTCATTTAATCTTTATTTCGGCTCAATCAGCCATAAAAGATGCATAAGCAACAACAATACATTTTGCACAGTGGATACAACATACAAATGAGAAGCAGAAAATATACAATTCAACAATTAGTACAATAAAATCATCCAGATTAAAATCGGCAAAATAACTATAAAACAAATATTTTTGCAAATACCACCACCAGCCAGGATCAGGGCAGCCTAACCTACATGCAATGTGCACCCATTTAGTGTCTACAGATCAAGAGCCAAGTTTTTACAAGTATAGCTAACACTCAATAGGAATCTGCTGACACAAAACACTGTAAGGCGTCCAGTGTCTGTTTTAACGATCCTATATGCTTCCAGATATGATCGTATGCCTAGGGCTTTACACAAGAGTTTAATCCATCATCTCCTTGCTAGATCGTAGACAGTACAAAAGAACAATATGTGGCTGTCATCCTCTCTTTGATTTAATTGACAACATGTACAGTTTGCACTTTTTGGTTGCCCTGTGGACTTATCCCATCTAGCTAGTACTGATTTTGTTTTAAATATACCATATCTAAATTTTAAGTACAGGCTTTTTGCTAGGGGTGGTTGGATCTCATTTAAAAAATCTTCAAAAAGTGGAGAGACCTTAGAATCTAGAAAACTACGTGTAATGGATCCACACGAGTGATCATTTTGGAAATTGTGTGTTATATAAAACCAAAACCTTCCTTGACCAGAATCTTACATCTTTGTCTCAAACACGCTGGATCGTCCCAGAAGTGAGCAAGGCCTATCCGATGGAACCAATTTTTAACATGCTTTAGCCAGGGGTTGGTAGTGTAAACATCAAGGTTCTTGACTTCTAAGATTCCTTGTCTGTAATCTACAAGTTCGAGAGTACTCCAAAGTCTGACCCAGAACAAAAGTGGCCTAAGTATTGCAATATGATCTGTTCGTTTCATGTTTAAGTCCATAAATAATGGTACAAGTGGAGTACGTTTGGGCAATCTCAAGAGCCTTCTGTAAAAGTTGTTTTCATTAATCATAAAGATGTTACCTGCATTTGTACCCCAGATTTCTGCTCCATATAAAGCACCAGATTGAGCCTTGAATTTAAAAACTTCTAGTGCTTGTGAAATGGACTTACTTAGACTTGCTCCATGACGCTTTATAATAGGTAAAGTACTCTGATTGAATATAGTTTTACTTTTTTCGATTTGCGTTCTCCATGAGGTTGCTGAATCTAGGGAAACACCCAAGTACGAGAAGTTTGAAACCAGTTCAAGCCTTTGACTATTTAGAAAGAATTGCCCTTTAAAAGATTTATGGGGATTTATGGACATACATTTGGTTTTTTTCATATTTATTTCTAGGCCTTTTGAATCGCAGTACATTTTAAAGGAATTTAAAAGTGTTTGTAGACCCATGGGCGTTTGCGAAATCAGGGTTGTGTCGTCCGCAAATAAGAGTGAGGGGACCCTCACACCATTCAGCTTTGGGGAATCATTATTGCACACATCAAAGTATTCTGGGATGTCGTTGACAAATAGAGAGAAAAGTGTAGGGGCCAACACACATCCTTGGCGGACTCCCCGTCTAATAGGTATGGGTTCTGTTAGTTCCCCTTTCGGGCCCCAACGTACTCTTGCAAAGTTATTGTCATGTAATCGTCTAATCTGCTGGAGTATAGAGGTTGGTAGTCCCAGTTCAAACAGACAATCCCATAAACGATCCCGCAAAACTAAATCAAAAGCTGCCCTAAGGTCAACAAAAGCTACATAAATGTGTCCTTTTAATAAAAAAACATATTTCCAACAAATGCAACAAAACCTAAAAACCTGATCTATCGTACTTGTGTTCCGTCTAAAGCCTGCTTGGAACTTTGTAAAGATCTCATTCTCATCAATCCACGAAACCATTCGATTTAAAAGATGCCTTGAAAAGATTTTTTGTAAAATGTCTAAGAGACAAATGGGACGATAGTTAGAAGGATCATATCTATCTCCCTTCTTAAAAACTAAGATAATTTCTGCTCCCCGCCAGCTATCTAGTAAGGTCCCACCGGCAACTAATATATTAAAAAGCTTGTTTATGTATGGCGCCCATACACTAATCTTATGCTTGTACAGGTCCCCAGGTATTTTATCTAAGCCTGGGGCTTTACCGTTTTTCACAGCAGTTATTACTAGCTCGGTTTCCTCGAGACTGAACTCTATAGTATTTGTGGGTGGTACCAACCATGGACTATTTCCAACAGCTATCACATCGCTACCTGGGGCTTCATACAAGTGGGTAAAATGGTTGACCCAAGTTTGTTCATCAATGAACACATCATCCGGTGACCTTCCCCCAATTTTCTCATTAGCAACTAGTTTCCAGAAACCCACATTGTCTTTCGCTTTGACAGCTATTAGCATGTTCTCCCAACATTCCTCATCCTAGTTAATTCTAGCCTTTTTCTGCACCCTCCTATATTCTTGCCTTAGGGTCCTGATTACATGTGGTTTTTTTCTCTTAATTGCCTCTAGGAGTGTACCCTTACAGTTTCGACATTCCTTATTGTACCACGGTTTGGTACCAATGGAGCTAATTTTTTGCAACCTTTTTTTATTTGGCATTTTCGACACAAATGGTACTAAGGCTTTAAAAAATGCAATGTGCAAGTCGGTAAAAACCTTACCCTCTACTGGTTGAAGCAGGTATTTGGCAAAAATATCTGCAAGGAGTAGATAAATGCTGGATAATGCCTCCTTATTACTCAATAAGCTAGCCCATTTAAGGGAACGCCTATTGTTACTCATTAAGGGGCCATCAGTAGTTATGTTATCCAACATGCTGTATTCCATCGGGATCCTAGTACTAGGGACTAATCTATAGTCCATTGACAGGTGCAGTGGCTGATGGTCACTTTCATATCTAGGGTCAATTACAAAGTCAGATAGGAAGGACCAAATGTCGAAAGATACCAGAATATAGTCAATCCGACTATGGAAATTATTTTTAACAAAGGTTGGTGCTTTTGGAGAGTCTGAGGGAAAACGGCCATTACAGGCCCTCAAACCATGTACTGATACCAATCTCGTAATCTGGGTAGCTAGGGTTGTACAGCTCACACCCTCCGTATATGATAAGGAGGGGATGTTATTGGCCCTATCCTCATCTGAAAAAACGTCTCCAAACCCTATAATCGGCTCAAAATTACAGTTAAAATCACCGCATACTATTATACTGCTAGGCATATCTACAAGATCAGTGAGGAGTTTATCCAGTTTATAAAAATTTGCAGATTCTTTCGATAACCCACAGGGACGGTTATAAACATTGAACACAACAATGCGCCTACCATCCTTCAGGTTAACTACAAGTCCTAATATATCTGCAGAATCTGTGTCTAATTGTGTAATTTTTACCTCCAATGATTCACTGATCCGTACCGTGAGCCCCCCCGATGGTCTGCCTCTGGCTGATGGAGCTGCCTCGATATTGAAAGTCCTATATCCCACCCTATGTGGTATTTCAAGGGACCAGGTTTCTTGAAACAGACAGAAGTCACAAGAGTCTATATAGTTAGACCAATCAGGGTCAGAAAGATTTTTTGTCAAGCCAGCGATATTCCAAGATATCAAAGTAATTTTGTGTTGCGTTGGTGATCTTTCCCCTACCAATGTTGATCTTTCCCCTACTAGTGTGGCCCCCATTTTCAAGGCCACACTGTTACTAGCCCCTAGTATAGGGCTTGCTACTGGGGGAACAGGGACAACGGTCACTTGCCTTGTATTCAGGACACCTCCTACATCAGTATCAGCTCCCCCTTGGTTGGACCTAGATAGCATCAGGTCTTGAACCACTTGTTCTACAACAGGAATAAACCTCAATGTTGAATCACACTCATCGCTCTGTATAATAGATTCTAGGATAATTAGTGTGACTGATCCTAAGCTCTCCAGCACTGGTAGTTGTGTTTTTACATCCGGATTACAGCCACCATCAGTTTTCTCTATTTGTGTTTCATTAGTGTGACCAACCATACAGTGGTCATTCTGTGGTCTTCAATCACAAATATCCAGACCAGAGAAAACGTCAAACCTGTTTGCTGTCTCCAGGGGTGTAAATGGTCTCAGGTGTTCCATCCTCCTATTAGGATTTCTAAAAGACCTAGGAGGTACCATATTACACCCAAAGGGGTCAGCAGCATGATGATAATGTGGGGGTTCAGGCGGGAATCCAGTGTTGAAGGGCATTAGGGGAGCAATCTGGTTAGGTATCTGAGCGCCAGTGTGGTTGGGAGGAAACACGAGGGATATAGGGTGAAAATAGGTCAAAGGGCGCGGAACAACGGAGTTACTGCCTCCACCCTGGGGCCAATTTAATATGTATATGACTGCTTGAGGGTCTCTAAAATTTATAACAACTAAATCACCATCGATATCCTTGACCCTACTACCCAACCAGGGGAGTCGTCTAACATGCTCAATATCGCCATTGATGTTATGTGTTAATGGTCTAAATTGAGCTAACCAGTGCATGATTTTATTTTTGAGCTGGAAGAACCCCTCCCTCTTATTTATTGGCAAGCTAGGGACCCCCGTCAGAACAACCACATACGGGGTGGCTTCGGGGGGCAATTCTGCTTGGGGGATTCTTCGAGACGGTGGCCTGGTATGTCTGATGGGACCCCTTGTAGACTGTTGTGAAATCCCCTCAGAAGGTTTTGCAGGTCCGTCGCTGCTACACTTACTGTTATAGGGACTGCACTAATATTCTGTTTGGGGGAGGGAACCTTCTGATGCTTGGGATTAGTTGATTTAATTGGTTGATCAGTACCTTTTGAGACACCAAGAGTGCACGTAGGGTACTGAAACCCCACTCACCACTACCTTAGATGGACCCTGGTGATTAATAACTGCTGCCTCAATCACTTCAAGCTTTTTTTCCACCCTCCTCAGTCTCTCTATAATGGGTAAAATGAAAGACCTAATTAGGTGTTCCATGTTATCCAGTGAGGCAACAGTGGAAACATCCATTTGGGATGGGTCATCCGGAATGACAATTGGAGCAATAGTATTCACAAGTTGTACAACTGGTGCCAAAGGTAACAGGGGAGCCAGAGTTGGAATATTAGATTGAGCAACAATGGGGGTTCTTAGCAGTTCTAATAATAGCTTTAGAAGGTTTTCCAAAATCCGAGTGACTGATCTTTGGCTTTTGCTGAGCCCCCCGCCTTCCGTCTTCTTTTTGCAGGCGGTGGGCCTTGACTCTTTGCCTGCACAGGTATTCTCTGTTTGTTTAGAACATGTTTAGGCTGGGCCAGAGTCCGAGTACACAAGTCAACATCAGGCAATATCGAACTAGGGAGAGGAATGTGATTTGCGGGCTGGTCTGTATGGCCCAAGGGTGCAGGAGTGCAGTCTCGTAACAAGAGTGGAAAGCTTTCCAGGCATAAAGGATCTTCATTGGAGGAAGTACATTCAAGAGTAAGCGAAAGGGCTATGGATGGGGAAACGGCAGAAGCCTTGTTCTTTATACTTTCGACAGAGCGGCGACGCTCTGCCCTATGATCTGCCAAGGTTTTCTCCTTATCTTGATCAATGGGAGCCTTTGTAAAGTAATTATCAAGAGGGCCATTGAAACTACACCCAGTCTTCTCAGACTGCAATTGGCCCGGACTTTGAGCCATCAGAGAACAGATGACTATAGGGAATAGTAGATGGAAGAGGGTAGGCCCTGCCCGGCCTCACTGGGCCTCAGAGGGCCCGCCCTTTGCCCGGGCTTCGCCCGGCTCGTCCTGCGCGCGTCCCGCGTTACCGTTAGAGGCGTCACTTAAGTAGTGACGTGGAGGAGGAGGAGCGGGAAGAGAGACCAGGTGCGCCTAGTTGATGCCGCGCAATGCCCTCTGGCTCTCGCAGTCCCGCACTCCCCGGCAGCGTCAGCTCCAGGGATTGCACAATGCCCTCTTGGTCCGGTTACAGGTCAGCAGAATAACGCTACCAAAGCGCCACAAAGAAAGCCAGCAGTTCAGCGACTACGAGCGGCACCCGCGAAGCGTGGGCCGTGAGTCGTAATAAGGAGGCAGGGAGTTGTGGAGGAGGGGCGGGAAGAGAGACCAGGTGTGCCTAGTTGATGCCGCGCAATGCCCTCTGGCTCTCGCAGTCCCGCACTCCCCCGCAGCGTCAGCTCTAATACTCCAGGGATTGCACAATGCCCTCTTGGTCCGGTTACAGGTCAGCAGAATAACGCTACCAAAGCGCCACAAAGAAAGGCAGCAGTTCAGCGACTACGAGCAGCTCCCGCGAAGGGGGGGCCGCGAGTCGTAATAAGGAGGCAGGGAGTTGTGGAGGAGGGGCGGGAAGAGAGACCAGGTGCGCCTAGTTGATGCCGCGCAATGCCCTCTCGCTCTCGCAGTCCCGCACTCCCCCGCAGCGTCAGCTCCAATACTCCAGGGATTGTACAATGCCCTCTTGGTCCGGTTACAGGTCATCAGAATAACGCTACCAAAGCGCCACAAAGAAAGCCAGCAATTCAGCGACTACGAGCGGCTCCCGCGAAGCGGGGGCCGCGAGTCGTAATAAGGAGGCAGGGAGTTGTGGAGGAGGGGCGGGAAGAGAGACCAGGTGCACCTAGTTGATGCCGCGCAATGCCCTCTGGCTCTCACAGTCCCGCACTCCCCCGCAGAGTCAGCTCCAATACTCCAGGGATTGCACAATGCCCTCTTGGTCCGGTTACAGGTCAGCAGAATAACGCTACCAAAGCGCCACAAAGAAAGCCAGCAGTTCAGCGACTACGAGCGGCTCCCGCGAAGCGGGGTCCATGAGTCGTAATAAGGAGGCAGGGAGTTGTGGAGGAGGGGCGGGAAGAGAGACCAGGTGCGCCTAGTTGATGCCGCGCAATGCCCTCTGGCTCTCTCAGTCCCGCACTCCCCCGCAGAGTCAGCTCTAATACTCCAGGGATTGCACAATGCCCTCTTGGTCCGGTTACAGATCAGCAGAATAAAGCTACCAAAGCGCCACAAAGAAAGGCAGCAGTTCAGCGACTACGAGCAGCTCCCGCGAAGGGGGGGCCGCGAGTCGTAATAAGGAGGCAGGGAGTTGTGGAGGAGGGGCGGGAAGAGAGACCAGGTGCGCCTAGTTGATGCCGCGCAATGCCCTCTCGCTCTCGCAGTCCCGCACTCCCCCGCAGCGTCAGCTCCAATACTCCAGGGATTGTACAATGCCCTCTTGGTCCGGTTACAGGTCAGCAGAATAACGCTACCAAAGTGCCACAAAGAAAGCCAGCAGTTCAGCGACTACGAGCGGCTCCCGCGAAGCGGGGGCCGCGAGTCGTAATAAGGAGGCAGGGAGTTGTGGAGGAGGGGCGGGAAGAGAGACCAGGTGCGCCTAGTTGATGCCGCGCAATGCCCTCTGGCTCTCACAGTCCCGCACTCCCCCGCAGAGTCAGCTCGGATACTCCAGGGATTGCACAATGCCCTCTTGGTCCGGTTACAGGTCAGCAGAATAACGCTACCAAAGCGCCACAAAGAAAGCCAGCAGTTCAGCGACTACGAGCGGCTCCCGCGAAGCGGGGTCCGTGAGTCGTAATAAGGAGGCAGGGAGTTGTGGAGGAGGGGCGGGAAGAGAGACCAGGTGCGCCTAGTTGATGCCGCGCAATGCCCTCTGGCTCTCGCAGTCCCGCACTCCCCCGCAGCGTCAGCTCTAATACTCCAGGGATTGCACAATGCCCTCTTGGTCCGGTTACAGGTCAGCAGAATAAAGCTACCAAAGCGCCACAAAGAAAGGCAGCAGTTCAGCGACTACGAGCAGCTCCCGCAAAGCGGGGGCCGCGAGTCGTAATAAGGAGGCAGGGAGTTGTGGAGGAGGGGCGGGAAGAGAGACCAGGTGCGCCTAGTTGATGCCGCGCAATGCCCTCTGGCTCTCGCAGTCCCGCACTCCCCCGCAGCGTCAGCTCCAATACTCCAGGGATTGCACAATGCCCTCTTGGTTCGGTTACAGGTCAGCAGAATAACGCTACCAAAGCGCCACAAAGAAAGCCAGCAGTTCAGCGAATATGAGCGGCCCCCGCGAAGCGGAGCCGCGAGTCATAATAAGGAGGCAGGGAGTTGTGGAGGAGGGGCGGGAAGAGAGACCAGGTGCGCCTAGTTGATGCCGCGCAATGCCCTCTGGCTCTCGCAGTCCCGCACTCCCCCGCAGTGTCAGCTCCAATACTCCAGGGATTGCACAATGCCCTCTTGGTCCGGTTACAGGTCATCAGAATAACGCTACCAAAGCGCCACAAAGAAAGCCAGCAGTTCAGCGACTACGAGCGGCTCCCGCGAAGCGGGGGCCGCGAGTCATAATAAGGAGGCAGGGAGTTGTGGAGGAGGGGCGGGAAGAGAGACCAGGTGTGCCTAGTTGATGCTGTGCAATGCCCTCTGGCTCTCGCAGTCCCGCACTCCCCCGCAGAGTCAGCTCCAATACTCCAGGGATTGCACAATGCCCTCTTGGTCCGGTTACAGGTCAGCAGAATAACGCTACCAAAGCGCCACAAAGAAAGCCAGCAGTTCAGCGACTACGAGCGGCTCCCGCGAAGCGGGGGCCGTGAGTCGTAATAAGGAGGCAGGGAGTTGTGGAGGAGGGGCGGGAAGAGAGACCAGGTGTGCCTAGTTTATGCCGCGCAATGCCCTCTGGCTCTCGCAGTCCCGCACTCCCCCGCAGCGTCAGCTCTAATACTCCAGGGATTGCACAATGCCCTCTTGGTCCGGTTACAGGTCAGCAGAATAAAGCTACCAAAGCGCCACAAAGAAAGGCAGCAGTTCATCGACTACGAGCAGCTCCCGCGAAGGGGGGGCCGCGAGTCGTAATAAGGAGGCAGGGAGTTGTGGAGGAGGGACGGGAAGAGAGACCAGGTGCGCCTAGTTGATGCCGCGCAATGCCCTCTGGCTCTCGCAGTCCCGCACTCCCCTGCAGCGTCAGCTCCAATACTCCAGGGATTGCACAATGCCCTCTTGGTCCGGTTACAGGTCAGCAGAATAACGCTACCAAAGCGCCACAAAGAAAGCCAGCAGTTCAGCGACTATGAGCGGCCCCCGCAAAGCGGGGGCCGCGAGTAGTAATAAGGAGGCAGGGAGTTGTGGAGGAGGGGCGGGAAGAGAGACCAGGTGCGCCTAGTTGATGCCGCGTGTTAGAACCGGCTGTCTCTAGTTGGCAGAGGTATGCACTTCTGACAAATAGGGACACACCTTTTCTAGTCAGGGCAAGGGGATCACACACTTAGATAACCCCTGCTCACCCCCTTGGTAGCTTGGCAAAGCAGACAGGCTTATCTCAGAGGCTGTGTGTTAAGCATTTATGACCACATACAGTAATAAAGTGAATACACTACAAATGGACACGACACAGTAGTATTATAAAAATAAGGATTTTTATATAAGGCTTAGCACAAGACCAAATAACGACAAAAATATACCACAGTCTTAATAAATACTCTTGGAAGGGAAAAATAGTTCAAGTGTAGTTTCTTCTTAGCACAAAGTCTTTAGTATCAAAAAGCAACTCTTCTTCTTTAAAACACAGTTCTTGGCAACAATGTAACCCACACGGGAGTCACACGACGTCGAGGCAAAGTTAATCCAAAGGGTTCGGCGTCGACCGAGAGGAGCGCTACGTCGAGCCCGGAGTCGAGCAGACCCCCACAACACAGTACCTTGGAAAAGCGAAGCACACGATGATCAGCGGCGTCGAGATGTCCGGCGTCGCGTCTTCGGCGTCGATCCGGTCTCGGAGTCTGGGCGACCTGCAGCGGCGTCGATCGATGTCGGGCAGGAGCAGCGCTCATGAGGTGAAGCAGGATACGGCGTCGTCGTCGATGTCGATGAAGTTGCAAGAGTGAGCAGCGCTCACGGCGTCGAGAGGACTCGAAGTCGATGCGATCAGCAGCGGTGCAGACACGGGGTCACTTGGAGCTGGAGCCGAACTCGCTACTCACTGGCGTTGCTGCTGGCGTCGATCGGGCCCGGCGGCCGGCGTCGAGGAAGCGGGACACTGGAGCCGTTACTCACGATGTCGGGCTGGATTCGGCGGCGTACGTCGGCGTCGACGTTGCTGGTTTCTTTCAGAGGTGCTGGATTCACAGGTTCCAGCAAATAGCACTTTAAGCAGATGAAGTCCTTTAGCCCTGTGACTTCAGCAGGAGACTGGCACTCTTCCAGTCCTTGGAGATTTTCTTAGCAAGTGTGAGAGTACACACACAGTTCCTCTCTCCTGGTTCCTTGGCAAAAATAAAGAAGCAATGCAGGATTCCCCCCAGCAAACAGCACACTGGCAGAAGGGGTAGGCAAGTCCTTGGATCAGCAGGCTTCTTGTCCTTGGTTTCAGGGTTCCTTGTCAGAAGTGATCTAAATTCTTGGTTCAGGGGTCCTTCTCTTATACCCCTTTTTGGCTTTGATCCCTTTGTCCATGCAGGGGAATTTCCCAACATCCTGGGTTTGTTGTGGGTGTAGCCAGGCAGAGGCACCTGGCCTATTCACTGTGCAGGGCAGAGTCCTCAGCCGCCCAGTAGGAGGTGGAGCCAGTATTGTCACTGGCAGGAGCAGAGCTATCAGCCTCCCGGCAGGAGGTGGGGCCAGGATCGTCCCTGGCAGGCACAGAGCCATCAGTCGCCTGGCAGGAGGTGGAGCCAGCATTGTATCAGGCAGGGCAGGCTATCAGAAGCTACTCTCCCCCTACTCTCAATGCAAATGTCCCACTCATCCCACACTGACTCAGCAGATCTCTGGAGCCACCCAGCTCCTGTCACACACACACCAAACCAGCAGAAACCAGAAATAGTTAGACAAGAAAATAGCCACTTTCTAAAAGTGCTATTTTCAAACCCAGAGTCCAAAAACCATCCACACAAACGGATGCGTTATTAAACCCCGAGTTCAGGGATACCAAACTCGACATTGCACCATGCTCCCGAGCTAGCTAGGATTATAGCATTAATAACCCAGGCAGCCCATTCTAACTAATGGAGAGCAGGTTACCTTACAATAGTGAAAAACGAATATGGCTGTAATTCACTATTAGGACATGCCAACCTGGTCAGGCTTGTCCTACCTTATACTTACAATGCACCCTGCCCGTGGGCCTGCCATAGGGGTGACGAACATGAAGTTAAGGGAAGGTTTAGGGACTGGCAAGTAGGTATATTTGCGCAGTCAGCGTGACAGTACTAGACTGCACGTGGGTCTGGCAATGGCAGACCCTCAGACATACTTTTACTAGGCCGCTCTTGTGGGTGGCACAACACGTGCTGCAAGCCCACGAGCAGCATTTGTGTTTACAAGCCCTGGCACTCCTGGTGCACTAGACTAGGGACTGACAGTAAACCAAATAGGCCAACATGGATACAATAGATACATCAATTTAACATAGGGAGCACTTGCACTGTGGCACTGATCAGCAGTGGCACAGTGCCCAAAGCATTACACCAGCAAAAACATCGTAAACAGTGGAGGCAAACAGAAAAAATGGAGGAGAGACTCAAGCCAATGATGTCAGGTCTAACACGTGTCCCCTCCAGCTGAAATGTGGGGAGAACTACCCTTGACCTAGGGAGTCCTCATCACTAAGGCGGAAAAATCTGGACAGACCATCAGCATTGGCGTAATCTGTACCAGGGCGGTGTTCCACCGTAAAGTCCACCCCCTGTAGGGAAATGGACCACCTCAACAGTTTTGGATTCTCGCCCCTCATCTGCATCAACCATCTGAGGGGCCTGTGGTCTGTCTGAACCCGGAAGTGAGTCCCAAACAGGTAGGGTCTTAGCTTCTTCAGCGCCCAGACCACAGCAAATGCTTCTCGCTCTATCGCACTCCACCTTGTTTCCCTGGGAAGTAACCTCCGGCTGATGAAGGCTACAGGCAAGTCTCGGCCCTCTTCATTTACCTGAGCTAGAACAGCCCCCACGCCATGCTCTGAAGCGTCCGTCTGGACAATAAATTCTTTTGAAAAGTCAGGTGCTTGGAGTATAGGTGCTGTGCACATTGCAGTTTTCAGGGTGTCAAAGGCCGTTTGACAGGCATCAGTCCAGATCACATTTCGTGGCTGCTTCCTGGAAGTCAGCAAAGTCAAGGGGTGCACAATGTTACCATAATCCTTGACAAACCTCCTGTAGTAACCCGTGAGTCCTAAGAAGGCTCTCACCTGAGTTTGGGTTTTGGGCGGTGCCCAAGCCAGGATGGTATCAATCTTGGGTTGCAGGGGGGCCACCTTGCCGCTCCCTACTTGGTGCCCCAAGTACACCACAGAACCCTGCCCAATCTGGCACTTACTGGCTTTGATTGTGAGGCCTGCTCTGCGCAGGGCCAACAACGCTTCCTGGAGGTGGCGCAAGTGTTCCTCCCAGCTGGCGCTGAACACTGCGATGTCGTCCAGGTAGGCGGCACTGAAATCCTCCAGTCCAGCCAAGACCTGGTTGACCAACCTCTGGAAGGTGGCAGGGGCATTCTTTATCCCAAAGGGCATCACCCGGAACTGGTAGAGCCCATCTGGTGTGGAGAATGCTGACCTCTCCTTTGCCCCATCAGTTAAGGCGATCTGCCAGTACCCAGACGTCAGATCAAACGTACTAAGGTACCGGGCAGCCCCCAACCGATCTATGAGCTCATCAGCTCTGGGGATGGGGTGCGCGTCAGTCTTCGTGACTGAATTGAGTCCTCGGTAATCGACACAGAACCGAAGTTCTGGTGAAGCACCAGGCGCTGCAGCCTTCGGGACCAAGACCACTGGGCTGGCCCAAGGACTGCTAGAGGACTCAACCACCCCTAACGCAAACATTTTGGAGACCTCCTCCTTAATGTATGCTCTGACCTTGTCAGTCACCCTGTAAGCCTTGTGCTTCACAGGAGGGCTGTCTCCGGTGTCAACATCATGGACACACCAATGAGTGACACCCGGAACCAAGGAAAACAGATCAGGGAATTGTCCCAACAGTTGGCGACAATCCTGCTGCTGCTCAAGGGTCAGTGTGTCAGAGAGGACCACACCATCCACTGACCCATCTTGCTCTTTAGCACACAGGAGGTCAGGAAGAGGCTCACTCTCCTCCTCCATTCCAGCATCTGTAGCTAGGAGCATGCCCACTTCGGACCTTTCTAAGTGGGGCTTCAAACGGTTGACATGCAGGACCCTCAAGGGGTTCCTGGGAGATTTCAAGTCCACCAGGTAGGTGACATCGCTCTTCTTCTCCACAACCTTAAACGGTCCAGTCCACCTGTCCTTGAGCGCACAAGGTTCCACAGGGGACATGACCCACACTTCCTGACCAGGCTGAAGCTCTACCAGAGTGGCATTCCGGTCGTACCAACGCTTCATCTCCTCCTGGCTGGCCTCCAGATTTGCCTGAGCAAGATCTCTGAAGCGCCTAGTTTGGTTCCTGAAGGCCAGCATGTAACTGTATACATCCTGGGGAGGTTTCCTGGGAGATTGCTCCCAGCCTTCTTTGACCAGACTCAAAGGCCCTCTTACCGGGTGACCATACAAAAGCTCAAAGGGGCTGAATCCTAGAGACTTCTGTGGCACCTCACGGTAAGCAAACAACAGGCATGGCAAGAGGACGTCCCATTTCCGCCTCATTGGTTCTTCAAGACCCATGATCATGCCTTTAAGGGTCCGGTTGAATCTCTCAACCAGCCCATTTCCTTGAGGGTGGTAAGGAGTGGTGAACTTGTAGGTTACCCCACACTCCTTCCACAGAGACTTCATGTAATTGGAAATGAAGTTGGTGCCCCGGTCTGACACCACCTCTCTGGGGAACCCCATGCGGGAGAAAACACCCATCAGTGCCCGTCCCACCACGGGGGCCGTCACTGTTCGGAGAGGGATGGCTTCCGGGTACCGTGTGGCATGGTCCACCAAGACCAGGATAAACCTGTTGCCCAGGGCTGTCTTGGGGTCCAGGGGCCCAACAATGTCAATGCCCACCCGGTCAAAGGGGGTACTGACCACTGGAAAAGGTTGGAGGGGAGCCTTCTGCTTCCTTCCGCTTTTCCCACTTGCCTGGCAAGTGTAACAAGTCTTACAATGGATGTCTACATCCCTGCGCATCTGAGGCCAATAAAAATGGGTGACAAGCCTGTCATAGCTCTTGTCCTGCCCCAGATGTCCAGCTAAAGGAACGTCATGAGCCAAACTCAGTAGGAAGGCTCTAAAGCGCTGGGGTACCACCAGCACACGGGCTGACCCAGGCTCAGCAGCCTTAGGCTCGCTATACAGGAGGTCGTTCTCCCAGTACACAAAATATGACCCTGATTGATCACCTGAGGATTGGGCTGAGGCCTGCTGCCTCATACCCACAAGAGAAGGGCACACCTTTTGTTCTGCACAAAATTCCTCCCTGGAGGGACCACCATCCTGCTGCCAATGGGTCAGCTCGGGCAGGTCTCCCAGTTCAGCAACTTGTTCCCCTGTGGGCTCCAGGGCATCCCCCTCAGGGTCTACCTCCTCCTGGACCACGGGAACTACGGGGGCTGGTTTCCCGCGCCTCCTGCCTCTTCTCTTCACAGCTGGGTCCTGGGCCATATTTTCAGGCTCCGGGACCCCATCAACACCCTTACTCGCTGTCATCGATCGAGTGGTTGCACACACCCACTCTGGCACACCCAACATTTTCAAATGTGTCTCCCTCTCCACCTTAGTCCAAGGGGAGTCTTCCAAATCATTGCCCAGGAGACAATCAACAGGCATGGCGGGCCTCACAGCAACCTGAAGAGTACCTGAAACTCCCCCCCATTCAAAGGAAACCTGAGCTACCTCACACTCTTTCTGGGAGTTGTCAGCAGCTATCACAGGGTAGAATGCGTGGGGAAACACCTGCTCTCTGGACACTAAGTGACACTTGACAGCTGTCACACTCGCTCCGGTGTCTCTGAGAGCTTCCACTCTATGGCCATTAATGGTCACCCACTGCCTATATTTACTAGTGTTACTAGGCAGAGGGGGTGGAGGGACCATTTCCATGTCTCCTAGCGAGACCAGGGACATTTCTGCGGGACCCCTCCCACCAGGGACAACCATCTCCTCCCCTCCCAGGGCTACACTCGCCAACTGACGGGGGGTGCACTCGGCGGTGCATTTGATTTCTTCATGGGACACTGGGGGTCATAATACCGGTGTCCCGCCTGCCCACAAACGTAGCAGGTTAGGGGACCCCTATGAACAGGTTTACCCGTCGGGGCCCCTGGCTTCTTCTCAGGGGGAGGCTGGGAACCTTTCCCTTGGTTCCCTTGGGGATTACTTTGGGGCCCTTTCTGGGACTCCTTCTGTTTACCCTTGTCCCCCCCACTCTTCTGCCGGGGACCCTGCCCACCTTTGGCTGAGTCTCCCACTGGACCCTTGTGGACCCTGGTACTGACCCAGCGGTCCGCCTCCTCAGCAAGTTTTCTAGGGTTAGATATCTTGCTATCAATAAGGTGCTGGCGCAGCTCTGGAAAACAGTTATTAGACAAGTGCTCCCAAGCAAACAAATCATAAAGAGCTTCATAACTTTCCACTTTGCTGCCCTTTACCCAACCATCCATGGCTCTGCAAAAAAAAGACACATATTCAACCCACGTCGTACCAGGCAACTTCTTGCATTCTCTAAAAGCTTGTCTGTACTTCTCGGGGGTTAGGCCATACCTCAACATTAAAGCATCTTTCATATGAGCATAAGACATCCTATCCTCAACAGGCATGTCTAACAGGGTATCTCTCCCCTCATTCACAAAGCGACCCCACAACCCCGCTCCCCAATCCTTCTCAGGGACCCGGTGGGCCAACAATGCTAACTCATATGCTTTAAACCACTGGCCAATATCTTCATTCCTATGATAATCTTTTATCACATCTTTGGGAAAATAAAACCTACTTTCTTCAGGCACAGATGGGATGCTGCCACCAGAGGGATTCAACTCTAAATTTTTAGCTTGGATATCCAGCTTCCTCAACCTGGTTTCACGCTCCAAAGGTAACTTCTCTCTTTCAAACTCTAACTTTTTGATCTCCAAATCAGCTTCTCTCCTACCTCTTGCATTTTCTAACTCCAACTGCCCATTTATCTTTAGCCTTGCCATTTCCATGTTGTATGCACGCTCCTTCGCCCTTTCTTCTCTTTCTTCAGGGGAAAGACCTTTGGAGGAAACACTGCTACCGGGAGAGGACACAGGCCCATTCACTGGCGCCTCCTCATCCCCTTCCTCTGTGGGTACCACCACCGCATCAGAGGGATCTCTGGACTCCAACCAGGCCTCCAAAGCTTTGCGAAAATCCTCTTTCCTTTCGAGGCCTGTTGAAGGGAACTTGAAGCTGCTCGCAAAAGTGTTGCAGCTGCTTCTTCCTGTATTTCTTCATTTTCTTCCTATCAAACTCCTCCACAACAACAACAACAGGGGCAGTGACTCCGTTGTCACTCATGGTCAAAACTGGCAGTGTTCAAAAAATCAAGCTTCAGAAAAGCGGAGAACAAAAATAGAATCCTTCCAAATTAGATTGTGGCTGTGCTATGGTCTGCTTTCACTATGTAGCGCACACTAATCACTGCACATGGGTCATAAATGCAAAGTTCAAATCCTCACCGCTGACCCACCAATGTTAGAACCGGCTGTCTCTAGTTGGCAGAGGTATGCACTTCTGACAAATAGGGACACACCTTTTCTAGTCAGGGCAAGGGGATCACACACTTAGATAACCCCTGCTCACCCCCTTGGTAGCTTGGCAAAGCTGACAGGCTTATCTCAGAGGCTGTGTGTTAAGCATTTATGACCACATACAGTAATAAAGTGAATACACTACAAATGGACACGACACAGTAGTATTATAAAAATAAGGATTTTTATATAAGGCTTAGCACAAGACCAAATAACGACAAAAATATACCACAGTCTTAATAAATACTCTTGGAAAGGGAAAAATAGTTCAAGTGTAGTTTCTTCTTAGCACAAAGTCTTTAGTATCAAAAAGCAACTCTTCTTCTTTAAAACACAGTTCTTGGCAACAATGTAACCCACACGGGAGTCACACGACGTCGAGGCAAAGTTAATCCAAAGGGTTCGGCGTCGACCGCGAGGAGCGCTACGTCGAGCCCGGAGTCGAGCAGACCCCCACAACACAGTACCTTGGAAAAGCGAAGCACACGATGATCAGCGGCGTCGAGATGTCCGGCGTCGCGTCTTCGGCGTCGATCCGGCCTCGGAGTCTGGGCGACCTGCAGCGGCGTCGATCGATGTCGGGCAGGAGCAGCGCTCACGAGGTGAAGCAGGATACGGCGTCGTCGTCAATGTCGATGAAGTTGCAAGAGTGAGCAGCGCTCACGGCGTCGAGAGGACTCGAAGTCGATGCGATCAGCAGCGGTGCAGACACGGGGTCACTTGGAGCTGGAGCCGAACTCGCTACTCACTGGCGTTGCTGCTGGCGTCGATCGGGCCCGGCGGCCGGCGTCGAGGAAGCGGGACACTGGAGCCGTTACTCACGATGTCGGGCTGGATTCGGCGGCGTCCGTCGGCGTCGAGATTGCTGGTTTCTTTCAGAGGTGCTGGATTCACAGGTTCCAGCAAATAGCACTTTAAGCAGATGAAGTCCTTTAGCCCTGTGACTTCAGCAGGAGACTGGCACTCTTCCAGTCCTTGGAGATTTTCTTAGCAAGTGTGAGAGTACACACACAGTTCCTCTCTCCTGGTTCCTTGGCAAAAATAAAGAAGCAATGCAGGATTCCCCCCAGCAAACAGCACACTGGCAGAAGGGGTAGGCAAGTCCTTGGATCAGCAGGCTTCTTGTCCTTGGTTTCAGGGTTCCTTGTCAGAAGTGATCTAAATTCTTGGTTCAGGGGTCCTTCTCTTATACCCCTTTTTGGCTTTGATCCCTTTGTCCATGCAGGGGAATTTCCCAACATCCTGGGTTTGTTGTGGGTGTAGCCAGGCAGAGGCACCTGGCCTATTCACTGTGCAGGGCAGAGTCCTCAGCCGCCCAGTAGGAGGTGGAGCCAGTATTGTCACTGGCAGGAGCAGAGCTATCAGCCTCCCGGCAGGAGGTGGGGCCAGGATCGTCCCTGGCAGGCACAGAGCCATCAGTCGCCTGGCAGGAGGTGGAGCCAGCATTGTATCAGGCAGGGCAGGCTATCAGAAGCTACTCTCCCCCTACTCTCAATGCAAATGTCCCACTCATCCCACACTGACTCAGCAGATCTCTGGAGCCACCCAGCTCCTGTCACACACACACCAAACCAGCAGAAACCAGAAATAGTTAGACAAGAAAATAGCCACTTTCTAAAAGTGCTATTTTCAAACCCAGAGTCCAAAAACCATCCACACAAACGGATGCGTTATTAAACCCCGAGTTCAGGGATACCAAACTCGACATTGCACCATGCTCCCCGAGCTAGCTAGGATTATAGCATTAATAACCCAGGCAGCCCATTCTAACTAATGGAGAGCAGGTTACCTTACAATAGTGAAAAACGAATATGGCTGTAATTCACTATTAGGACATGCCAACCTTGTCAGGCTTGTCCTACCTTATACTTACAATGCACCCTGCCCGTGGGCCTACCATAGGGGTGACGAACATGAAGTTAAGGGAAGGTTTAGGGACTGGCAAGTAGGTAAATTTGCGCAGTCAGCGTGACAGTACTAGACTGCACGTGGGTCTGGCAATGGCAGACCCTCAGACATACTTTTACTAGGCCGCTCTTGTGGGTGGCACAACACGTGCTGCAAGCCCACGAGCAGCATTTGTGTTTACAAGCCCTGGCACTCCTGGTGCACTAGACTAGGGACTGACAGTAAACCAAATAGGCCAACATGGATACAATAGATACATCAATTTAACATAGGGAGCACTTGCACTGTGGCACTGATCAGCAGTGGCACAGTGCCCAAAGCATTACACCAGCAAAAACATCGTAAACAGTGGAGGCAAACAGAAAAAATGGAGGAGAGACTCAAGCCAATGATGTCAGGTCTAACACCGCGCAATGCCCTCTGGCTCTCGCAGTCCCGCACTCCCCCGCAGTGTCAGCTCCAATACTCCAGGGATTGCACAATGCCCTCTTGGTCCGGTTACAGGTCAGCAGAATAACGCTACCAAAGCGCCACAAAGAAAGCCAGCAGTTCAGCGACTCCGAGCAGCTCCCGCGAAGCGGGGGCCGCGAGTCGTAATAAGGAGGCAGGGAGTTGTGGAGGAGGGGCGGGAAGAGAGACCAGGTGCACCTAGTTGATGCCGCGCAATGCCCTCTAGCTCTCGCAGTCCCGCACTCCCCCGCAGAGTCAGCTCCAATACTCCAGGGATTGCACAATGCCCTCTTGGTCCGGTTACAGGTCAGCAGAATAACGCTACCAAAGCGCCACAAAGAAAGCCAGCAGTTCAGCGACTACGAGCGGCATCATTTATGTATATTTTATATAGCAGGCAATGATATCCTATGGAAGGGAATTCAAGTTACTGGTAAGTACAGTTAAATTTACTTTTCAGGAATAGTAGTGAGCTGAAAGATGCAGCACTGAGGTCTCTCCAGATAACAGGCGAGTAAATCGGAATTCGTAGTTCGGCTGTTTTTCGAGGAATTTTTTTAAGCTCCAAAACTCCACACTTGGAAACATTTCCAAGTAAAACCAGTCAATGTTAGCCTATGGAAGGAAATTCAAGTTATTGTAAGTATTGTTAGAATTACTTTTAAGGATCAGTAGTGGGCTGAAAGATGCAGCACTGAGGTCTCTCCTGATAACAGGTGAATAAATCAGAATTCGTAGTTCTGCTGATTTTTGAGGAATTTTTTTAAGCTCCAAAACTCCACACTTTGAAAAATTTCCAAGTAAAACCAGTCAATGTTAGCCTATGGAAGGAAATTCAAGTTATTGTAAGTATGGTTAGAATTACTTTTCAGGATCAGTAGTGGGCTGAAAGATGCAGCACTGAGGTCTCTCCTGATAACAGGTGAGTAAATCAGAATTCGAAGTTCGGCTGATTTTAGAGGAATAATTTGCTCAAAAGTGAAGGAAGGGGGCGGGGCCTGAGGTAACATGTGTGCAAACACGCCCTGTGGCGCGTCTTAGGTTGGGGAATTCATTACTCTTCAATCCTGTGGTCACCTGTGAGCCAACTAGCCCACCAGGTACCTCCAGTACGTGCCAGGGAGCTGTGTTGCAGAGAGGTGTTCAGAGGGCACGCCCCCTTTTTACAACACTCTGCAACACAGCTCCGTGGTACTTACTGGAGATACCTGTTGGACTAGTTGCCCCCTAGAGGACCTCTGGATTGAAGAGGAATGAATTCCCCAACTTAAAACGCGCCAAAGGGCATGTTTGCACTCACATCACCTCAAGCCCCGCCCCCTACCTTCACCACTGTGCAAACGCGCCCCGTAGCATGTTCTAAGTTGGAGGATTAAGTGCCCTTGCATACTGGGGGTCCCTGGGGGCAAACTAGCCCACCAGGAACCTCCAGTATGCGCCAGGGGGCTGTGTTGCAGAGAGGTGTAATGAGGCCATGCCCCTTTTAACACCTCTCTGCAATGCAGAACCCCTGGGACCCCATCCCCCAGGGCCTGCCCCCAATTCTGTTTTTTTTTTTACGGGAAGGGGGCCACATGGCCCCCCTCCCGTGGCCAATTCTGGCCCGGGGACCCCATGGCCAACTTCTCTATTTTTTTTTTTTGTGGAGGGAAGCCCCCCTCCTATGCCCCCGGGGCCTGCCAATCATTTTAGAATTTAAAAAAAAATGTAATGGTGGAGGGGGGCCACGTGGCCCCCCTCCTGAGCAACTTATGCCCCGGGACCCCATTTCCGGGCCCTGCCCTCTCCGTTGGGGACCCTGGGGAGGTTCCCAAGCCCTCCACGGTCCGCCGGCATTGCTTTTCTGCACAGGTAGCAGCTAACATGCTGCTCCCCATGCAGAAAAGCAATCGGCATTGGTTTTTGAAAGCGAGAGCAGGTTTCCTGCTCTCTCTTTTAACAACCATAGCAAACAGCAGTGTCACAGGGGTAGGCACCCCGGGACACTGCAGGAGCCGGCCCTGGGCGGTGGCGGTCCTCAGGGCCATCAAGGGTTCCAGGAGGGGGGCCACGCGGCCCCCCTCCCACCAGTTAAAAGCCCGGGGTGGTGGTCTCCGGGGCTGGGGGGTCCATCACGGACCCCCCTATTTTAATTATTAGTGCCCCGGGGAGGTGGTGGTGCCCGGGCGTGTGGGGGGCTTGAGCCCCCAAAACAGGTTTTAAAAAAAAAATTAAATTAAAAGAAGCCCCGGGGTGGCGGTCCCCGGGACTGCGGGGGGGCCATGTGCCCCAGCTATTATACTTACCTTGCCCCGGGTGGTGGCGGTCCCCGGGGCAATGTGAGGGGGATTTGGTCCCCCCACACTTTTTTTCTAAAGCCCCTGGGATTTGGTCCCCCCGGGGGCTAATTTGAAAAAAAAGCAGACTGTTTTTTTTTTCTTGGGGTACTCGTACCTACGCGTATTCTGCGATTTAAAAAAAAAAATGTGGGGCCTTGGAGGTCCTTGTGGGACCCCCCGAGCAGGCCTAGGGGGTCAGGGTGTTTCTACCCTGCCCCCTTTGCGTGTTTTTCGCGTTTCTTTTGCTGCTTTCTTGTGCCTTGGTTCTACCGAGGCACAAGATGGCTGCCAACACTTCCTGGTTTGGAGTGTTGACAGCCAATTAGCATAAAGCTCGTGCTCAGGAAGGTACGCTTACTGTACGCGAACGGTACTTCGTCTATAGATATATCTATGATTTTACTTTTGATTTTCTCAGGAACTACTAAACGGATTTACACCATTTAACAAAAAGCGTAATCTGCGAACCGAACACTACCTTTTTGCCAAATTTGGTGTACTTCCAGTCAGCAGTTCGGGCTGTAGCCTTACTTAAAGAACCCTATGGAAAATTGCATTGGGAAAACACGTTTTGGGACCCCCTTTTTTCTCTGCCCCGCTTCACAAATCACCCCCAAACTTTCAGGGAAGGTGCCGAGCGGAGCAGGCCATTTTCTTGGAGAATTTTGGGAAGATTCGTCGACCGGCACCAAAGGTATTCCAAATAGAATGTTGCGGATTTCCTATGGAAACTAGGTCTTAACTATAACTACCTACTGGCGACAGCCAGTAGGTAATATATATATATATATTGGAGTGGAGATGCGTGGCTCAATGGTTAGAGCGGCAGACCGTGATGCAGAGGTCTGGCCCGGGACCAGGGTTCAATTCCGGCCTTGGCGGCTCTTGGACTCAATCTACCCGGACCTGATAATTCTCGCCTCAGTGCCTCGTCTAATCAAGGGTCCCACTCTGTGACTCTGGGCAATAGCTTGCTTAATCTCCACAACGGCCCCAGTAGCGCATGGATGCCTGGCTTCACCTTGGGGGTGCCCAGGAGTGGACATCTCACAGGAAAGCCAGGAAGGGTTCCACAGCAGTATGAATACAGCGCTACAAGACCTCTGGGTAGAAGGCGCTATACAAACACATTTACATTTATATATATATATATATATATATATATATATATATATATATATATATATATATATATATATATATATATATATATATATATATATATATATTCACTGAAAAAACCATAGGTTTCACACCAGTTATAGTTTACTGATATAAAACCATTGAAATTCCCACGTTATAGTTAGTCGGACTCACTATAACTTGCGCGTGCAATGCACTGCTGATGACATCACATATTACATCACTCATGACATGGTCAGTGACATCACTCATGACATCACTGATGACACCATCCTTGTGACACAGTGACAGACCTCCTCTCACTGTAAAGTAACCTTTGAAACACATATTGAAAAATAGAAACTAACATTTTCAAAAAATTGCATATACCCATACCAGTTACAACAACCAATTCAGTAATTTCACCATCTATATACAAATTCACACATTCACCAACAGTTTTATGTATTCACTCATACATATACTCATTCATCATATGTAGTGATACCCCTATTCATTCTGTTACACACCGACAGTCATCAAAAACTTACTCATACATATACTCACACATGCAAATAAACTAATAAACATCCATTTATTTGCATATACAACTATACACACATTAGCACATTACTTCTAAGGAAACTTACACATACTTACTCTCTTAAACAATGACTTACAGAAACACATACTTATTTAAACAGGAACTCTTTCAATCTCTCACTCTCACATATACTTACTTATATACATCAATGCTCATATATACAAGATTAAAACATATGTAGTTACTCATAAAGACACTAGTGAGAGAGGCATTCACTCACTAACACACACATATACACACTCATCCACCCATACAGTCCTGCACATATGCTGTCTTCAAAACACATATAAATAATGAGTTTTGCATTCATGCATCTATGTGGTAAGTAACACCCCACCAAACCATACAGACACTCATACTGATACTAAAAAAACATCTAATAACCCATATACACACACATGTAGCTACTCACCAACCCATGCAGCCACTTGTACACAAAGTAAAACACTGATACATATATTTAAATATTTAAACATTACTCGCTAATATATGTATTCACTAAGATACACTTAATAAGCCAGTTAACCAATCAATTTTTTTTAAAAAAACATCCATTTAGACACTTATTTAAACATTTATTCTTCCATCGACCTTAACATATACATATATAAAATATAATTATTTTTCAGAAAGATACACATTCACTGGACGATGTCATGAGTGATGTAATATGTGATGTCATCAGCAGTGCATTGCACGCGCAAGTTATAGTGAGTCCGACTAACTATAACGTGGGAATTTCAATGGTTTTATATCAGTAAAATTTCCAGCTAACTATAACTGGTGTGAAACCTATGGTTTTTTCAGTGAATTTAATAGGTTTTTTAAATGCTAATTCCTAACTATAACTGGTGTGAAACCTATGTTTTTTTCAGTGAATTTCATAGGTTTTTTAAATGCTAATTCCTAACTATAACTAGTGTGAAACCTATGGTTTTTTCAGTGAATTTCATAGGTTTGTTTAATGCTAATTTTTAACTTTTTGTAGGGCTTCATACCTATGTACTTTTTAGTGAATTTCTAAGCTTATTTTTTCGCAAATGTCTTTAGCTGAGAAAGGTATGTTTTTCTAAAAATGAACACTATAATGTATATTAAGATACTATTTTTATTTTAAAAGAGTATTTTACTTTTTTTTTTTAAATTTGACTTTGGAGCGCTCCCGGTGCGCGTACCAGTGAACGCCCTGGTGCGCGTACCGTCAGCGCTCCAACAAAAAAAAAGAAAAAAAAATTAATGAAGGAGTGACCATAAGGAATGGGGACAGAGAGAGTGGTGTTAAGAGAAAGAGAGCTAAAGGGAGGAACACAGAGGGACTGTGTAATAGATAGTAAGACAGATAAAAAGTGTAAGAGGAAGTAACTGAGAAAAGAAAAATGAATAAGGGAGCAAAAGAAAAGAAGAAATAAGAAGAAGACTAAAGCAGAGGTTCTGGGAGAATGTAAATGGATGATGAAAGTAAAAGGAAGGACAGTTAAGTATGGGAATGACAGGTAGTGACGGAATGAGAGGAAAGGAATAGTAGTGATGGAGGGAAAGTAAATAGCAGTGAATATAAGCAAAGAGGGGTGAAACAGGGTACATGTAAGTGAATAAAGGTAAGACATGGGGAATAATAGAGCGAAAGAAGAGAGAGAGTTAAAGAAGGAGTGTCACAAAGGGACTAAGTGAACCAGTAAAAAAGGTAAGTGAAGGAGTGTGCATAGACAGAGGTACTGAAAGAAGTTGAATGTGGTAGGAAGTAAACATGGAAGAAAAGAATAAGTGAGAAAAGCAAAGTAAGGAAACAGGGGTGAGGTAGGGTGAGAGAAAAATAGTGAAAATAAAACCAAAGGTGATAACAAAAAAGATTTTGTAAACACACTTACCATATAATCAATGCAAACTTGTATCTGTGAAAGATAAAAGAAAAAACACGTTATAATTACTTAAAAATATATAATAAAATAGAAGCAACAGTTCATGAGGTTTAAAAATCTACAAAAGTTTACTAAGAAATGAAGCAATAGTGAAGGATACAAAAACAGAAAGAAAGTAATGTAGAAAGAGAAAAAAAAAGGAAAAAGAAATAGAAAGAAAACAAATTCCTAAAGATAAATAAGATACTAAAAGAATGTAAGATATCAAAACAAAATCAGTAAAGATAAGAAAATAAAAGAAAAATGAGTGAAAAGGAGAGAAGTCTGATTGAGAAACTATAAATAAAAAAGAGGAATAGAAGATGATTGAGAGTGAGTGAAGTGAAGTCACAGAGTGAAGGGATAGAACGATAGTATAGAACGATGGATAAAACAGGAGTGAGAGAGTAAGTACACAGAAAGACAAAAGGAAGAACTAAGTGAACTACAGTACAATGAGTGCGAAAGAAAAAAAAATGGAGAAAAAGAAAGAGAGGGTTAGGAAACTAAAGCAGTGGTACTGTGAGAATATGAAAAAGATAAAAAGTGGTGGAAGGAACAGAGGAAATGCAGACAGTTCCTATTAGATTGAGAAGTTGTGAATGAAGTGCACTAAAGAAACAGCGATGAAAAAAGAGTGTAAATTAGTAAAGAGAGGTAAATAAGGGTGAAAAAGAAAGTGAGTGTAAGACAATGTGAACACAATATAAATTACACAATGCAAACTACACAATAACTTCTACAATATGTTACATTATTTATTTTTGCTGTTCTCAGAATATATTGAATTTCACTTAAATTAGTGAGATCAAAGTCTTCATCATATAACAGCGGGAAAAAAAACACAATCTAAAAGATTGTGTTTAAAAAAAACCATTCAAACATACATCTCATATATGTACACTAATCTTTGATTCACTTACTTTTCCGTGAGGCCAAATTGCAGATAGTGAAGGTCCTTTTGGTGGAAAAAAAGTCTGCTGTGCTCTATAACTTCCATTTCATCGACTTCCTATGAAAAAAGATCTAAGAACATCATATCTTACACTTTCCTCACGGCCAATTTGTGTCAGATATATCAGTATTTTTTACTTGGAGATCCACTTAAAGTATCTACATGAGATAAATAATTTAAAATATTAGATTAACTAACTAACTAACTAACTTTTATTATCTATTCCCGTCTTCAAAGGCCAATTCCCTTTACTAAAACTTTGGTTTTAAAAACACTAGATAAGAATTTGTAGAGTCATAAGGCAAACGTTGTTTATAAGTTAAATGAGAATCATTGCAGTAACTCCATCCATTTTCAGATTTTAAGTAGCATGTATAATGTCCTGAGGTTGTCGAAGATCCATCATGATAAATAATAGCTTCAGTTGTAAAGGTTCTTCCTGAAATTGATAACTGAGAAGCTACAAAATTTTTGATAGAAGTTGTCAATTTAGTTCCATCAGGTCTACATCGTTGGAAAACTAAAATGATATACTGACCATAACTTTGTGTAAATAATGTGGATACCATTGGATAGTTACATTGGGTACACACCATATTATGATCTGCTGCTTTAACTAGATTTTTAAATGATACTGATTTACAGTCTGGTAAAGTCAAATATAAAAATCTTTCAGTGTCTATTCTAGTAGTACTTGATGAACTACAATTTTGGCAGTCATGCTGCCATTGATAAGAAAGGCTGAAAAGATTATCTACATCTACACCTTCATCTTCCAAAACACCAAACATATACAATAAAAATTCCTGACAATCCTGCTGAATGTTCTGTGAAAATTTATCTTGACCAGAACACATATCTAAAATATTTCGAATTTCTGTTACACTTTCTATTTGTGCTGTAACACTGCTACATTTCTCAAACACAGAATTCAATAAACCACACAATCTTTGATCCCGATTTTCAACAATCTGTTCTTGTAAACTTTTAAGACAAAAAACAACATTAATCACTACATTAGCATAGCAGTTGACACCAGAACTATTTTCAAACTGAAATCCAACAACATTTTCTCCACAATTCTTTTTCTTCCTGTTTTCAATTACAGTTTTCTCTACTTTTTGTCTTTTTGCAACTACCTCACTACAATTATCCTCATTTCTTCTTTTTCGGCCTACCACACGTTTTTCAAACAGAGGATATTGAGGCAAATGTGGAGCATATTCTCTTCTTAATCTATTGTATTCTTTAACACAATCTAGATCTTCAGAAATCTTTGTCTCATCACACGCAATCAAGTACAATCCTGATAAAGTTCTGACTCGTGATAATGCCACATATGCCATACCCTCTTTAAACACAGATCTTCCAATGTTCACTAAGGCACCATCTACACTTAAACCTTGAGATTTATGAATTGTCACCGCATACGCCAAACAAACAGGAAACTGTTTTCGGCGAACATATAAGTCTTTTACAAGTAAAAATCTAGCAGAACCACGACTTATTTGTTGTACTTGTTCAATGCCATCAAATTTTATTTTTAAAAATTCAATTCCATCTCTATTTCTGTAATTCACAAAATCAACAACATAACCCATTGCTCCATTTACCAGACCTCTTTCAACATTTAAATTCCTTCTCAAAATGATACGACAATTTAAACACACATTCAGAGTCTTTTCAAAACCAGCTGTTTTTGAAATACTTTTCTCCAATGAATCCAATTTAGTTTTCAAATTTTCAGACAAAACAATTGTTGCACCCATATGCTCTATTTTATCTATTGCTTCCAGTTTCACAATCTCTTCATTTTCTAACTCTAACATTTTGTTGTTGAAGATGGAACATTCTTGCAGAGTTGGCATCAAACATATCCCAGATTTCTTCTCAGTCATTTTTTTAAAAATATTCTCTGGAAGAATGTTTTCATTTGGATACAAATTTGAAATTAATCGACTATGCAAAGCTTTTTTCCCAAGCTCAGTCACTTTTCCAATTCTTACATCTTGTAGAATATTTTTATAATCTTCATCCTTGGCCTGTCGCATATTTTGAAGCAGTTCAGCATATTTAAAATTTAGCCATATATTAACATTTCCAATGCTTCCAAGGGACTTCCTGGTATCTTCATGTGTGAGCATTTTAAACACTGGTTGTCCTTTTACTGGAGTCAACTGCAATAGATCTCCAAAAACAATAATGTGTTTTCCTCCAAATAACACATCATACTCTGTTTTAAGAATTTCTTGCATTCTCAAATGCACAAAAGCAAGCATTAGATTTGAGACCATGCTTACTTCATCAATGATAAGAAGTTTCATTTTCTTCAAGACTCTTGAAACTTCAGAACACGCATCTCCAGATAACTTGTTGTAATGCAATTTATTATCATGTTCAACTGGCAGCATCAATAAACGATGTAGAGTAATCCCTTTAATGTTATGTGCTGCCAGACCAGTTGGAGCAGTTACAACACAAGACAGTGGTGAATCAGTCCTTTTCTGCAGATAACTTGCAATGGCTTTAATTAGAAAACTTTTTCCTGTCCCCGCTTCTCCACTTACGTACAGTCGGACAGGGTCAAATGATATACATGAGCACTCTTTTTTCTCATGTCTAAATCCATGTTCAATCTGCTCTGTGACTTCATCATATATCTTTTTCTGCTCAATGTTTAGTTGCTTTACCAAATCTTCTAAGTTAACTCCATCCTCTTGAGCTTGTTCCATAGCTCTTTCCACCTCATCCATGGCAGTGGCAGCTTCATTTTGGATAATTGGTCCTCCTAGTGGATCCTGGCTCAATGAAGTAGAACTCTGACTATCTTGAGAACTGTTTCTAGCTATCTCTTCAGCAATTGTGGTTTCTTGCTCCATTTCTGCATTCAACATTTGCAGATAATTTAGAAAAATAGGACATTCTATGGTATCCTTAGTTGCATTAAAAGAGTCTTCATAACAGAGAAAATCTCCAAGTAGTTCCTCTTCTGTACGTCATGGCTTAAAGAGTTGCAAAAGAGCTAAATAGTAAAATTCTCTTTTGTCTGGAACTTCACAACTCAATTTTCGATGATTAATCAAATGGCCTTTTTTCTGCTTTACTAGACATCCTTCATAGCCAATGAGTGCATATTTTCCATTATTGATATCTTCTGTGATGTTCCTCTTATAACTGTAGTTTTGAAGAACTTCATACAAACAAGTGTTCTCAAGGTGAGTACTTCTATTTGGATAGTATGTATCCAACATATTTGTCTTCAAAATATCTGTACTGTTTGGTTCTTTCTCCGCCAAATATTCAATTTCTTGTACAGATTTCAAAACTCGGTTTCGTGTTGCAGCAAGACCAAGACTCACCCAAATGATTGTTCTTGATTTGGCATAGAGACTTGCTGATGATAACCGATCAGAACATTCATATGCTCCAATTTCTCGATGCGACAACATCTTCAGACTGAAACTGTATAATTTCTTGCTTAGACTCTTTTCATGTGAAATGTCCTCCCACATTTCCTTCAGTTCTGTCTTTTCTTTTTTTGTGATGTAAGATGTCACATATCGAGCCACAGCAATAGAGTTGTCAGCAACGAACTGAATATCCATGTTAGCATTCCACATGGACAAAATCACTGGGTTGTAATCGTTGATGTACTTAGATTCTTCATTTCTTTTCAAATTATATGTATTTTTGGGAGATTTCCTCGTCACAGTATGTCGTAGAGATGACATTAAATTATTTACTCTTCCCTTAGAAATCACTGGTCGAGGAAATGCAAAACGACATTTCGTGTAGTACTTTTCTTTGTTTTTAAATTTTCGACGACAGTACTTTCCACAACGATGAGATTGAAAACGTAAAACTTGTTGCCTTAAATTGTTTTCTTCAGTAGATTTTGGAACAGCACATGTTGAATACTCTTCAATGAAACTCATCACTGTTTCATCTGAATCTGATCCAAATTTGGGTGCATCTTTAATCCACAACAACATATGTATATGAGGAGCACCTCTCGCTTGATATTCCTTCCTCCAAAAGAAATCCAAAACCTCTCCAAGGGGAGGATTTTTTTTGTTGGTAATAAAAGACATCATAGCTTCAAATCTATGATTAAAATATCTGCAAACATTCACTGGATCTAAAGAACACAGTTCTCCTGGTGTTTTCAATTCTATATTTGGTATGTTTTCATTTGCCTCCCGTAGAAATTGAAGTAAATCGTCCCATGCATACTCAGCACAGCTAAGAGTGAGGAACCATGTAGGAGTTCCTAAGTTTCTTAGCATGCATTTCAATTCTCCATGACGACGAAACCAATACTCGTTGGTTCCACGTTGACATGCCATGAGATTGATTAGCTGAGATTCCAAAATACTGTCTTGCAGATTAACTTTCTCCATAAAGTCCCTTGCACAAACATTTTGAAAATGAGCTCCACTTTTCAATATATGATTAACTGCATAAGAAAGCCCAGACAAATCACTTTCAAACAGAAGATGAAATAAATATGGAATACATTGACGAAACCTTGGATCTTCAGCATATAATCTTAGAGTCCGGTATTCAGCTGCAGGAATTTGAACTGGTCGATCATCATATCGTCCACCACAACCTGTTGGAAATAATTGTGGAAAACAACGAGCTTCCAAACTTTCTTCCCATACACTAATGGGACTTCCTTTTGCTGCTTTCATTTGAAACAAGTCAATTGCATTTCCCATTACTTCTTTTGAATGCAAAGGATGAACAGTATAATGTTCATATATTTCTTCAGTTCTAGACACATCAACTTTTTCAATTTGACCAACTGAAGAATCACTATCTTCTTCTATAGCTGTTTCCTCTGCTCCAACACTTACATCTTTGTAGTACTCATTGTTTTTGACCAAATACAACGTTGCCTTTTTGACTTTTTTAACATCCACTAAATCTTGCCAGATTTTCTTACTCTTTGTTGGAACCCCATTAACTAGAATAACTAAAGGATCTTCTTCTACTCTTTCTACACCAATTGTATCAATATTTTTCTTTACATCTAGAGGCAAATAAACAACTCTTCCCTTTAATCCTCTCAGTAAATCTGATGGAGGCAATTTCCCTGTCTTAGGCTCCATGCGTACAATAGCCTGAAAAGGATGGACACATTGAATCAAAATAGATTCATAAGTATTTAGATCCATCAATTCAGAAGGAATATCTATCAACTGAAGATTATTATAAACTGCTCTAGCAGGCATTTTATTTTCATTTAATTTATTTAAACAATAATTACAAATACGCTGATCCAAACTCAAATCAAATGTATTCTCCACCAACAAATAACTTACAAAATCCTTCCATTCACTATTATTTTCCAATTCACTTTTTGCATATAAATCAACTAACCTAGTCTGAATCTTATAATGAGTCCGTCGACAACACACACAAGTTAAAATAGGCCTTTCACTTGCTTTCACCTTAAACTTGATAATTTCCTCATCAAACTTTTCAATACTTGAAATCTGTCCATTATCTTCTGCATTACCATCCATTACTATATCTATTTCTACACTGTCCTCTTTGTTCCCAAAATAACAAAACTCAATTTCTTCACAAATAGTCTTCACATCCACTTCAGATCCATGCAAAAGAGCACTGTTTAACTGTTTAAGCTTAAGTGCGGGACTTTTTGCATAATACAACTTTCTCACTAATTTCCTCACGTTATTATGATGCACTGCTAACATCCTAAAATGATGAAAAACACTCCGACAAACTTTTCTAGAAAGACAAGCTAGTGAATGCCCATGCAAACCTGTGCTTTCTCTCACTCTACAAGGATCTAACTCTTGCAGGATCTTCATTTTTTGTTTGAGACTTTTCTTACTATATGTACGTAAGAAATTTCTAAGCAAATCGATTGATTCCTGTCGCACACTACAAATACTACTGCATTTCCATGTGTACACTGGACCCTTAGTACATCTCCCTAAAACTTCATCAGCTAACACCTCTTCTGCATCTCTAGATACAAGTTTCTCTTTTTCCATCACACAACCATCTTTCACCTCATATGCTCGACCACTGGTGTCAACTGCATGCACCAAATCATTTTCCTGAAAGTAACTCTCCTCATTGAAAAAAGGCTCAGAACTTGAACTATGCATCCATTCACCAGAAAATACTTCACAAAAATTACTCCGATTAATAATTCTTTTCCATCTACTGTTCGATTTGAAAACATCAATGGCCTTATTAAGTATCCTAATTCTATTGATTATTAAAATAAATCATTTTTTCTTAACTTCAAAAGCCTGATCAACAATCTTTTCTACACTTTTCTTTTTCTTGTAAAAAGCAGCTCTCAGTTTACTTTTCTTATCATTTTTTAGCAAATTTAAAACTACCCTATTGCGAAACATTCGCCTACGAATGTCCCTAAAAAGATTTACCCTTCTATTGCTATCCATTCTCTTCTCTCCTGCTCCAATGGAGACATTTTTTGTGGGCCTCTCCTTCCTTTTTAGATTTGTTGACTTTTTCTGTATATTCACATTAGCAATATCATTTTTTTTTCTACAACATATGTTGCGAAGAAAAGACTTAATTGGCTTACCAGAAACTTTTCTGGTGTTTTTTGAAGTAGTTGTTGAAGAGGATTCCATAAACTCTGTTGTTGATGTTCTCCTTTTCCGTATGGTATTTTTGATAATTCTTTGCCTTGAAGGCATTTTTGCTTGCTTTTCAGAAGTTGATTTGAATCTGTTGTTCTGTTAAAAAAACACATGAAAGACCACTATTAGCAAACAACAAAGTAATGTTAAAAAGCAAACAATATAAACAATAAATTGCAACATATTTAAGTTTATACAATAGCAACTCAGGGCCTTATTTATAAAGGCCTTGCGCCACCAGTGCGTCACTTATTACCCATGTATAAAGTGATGCACCAGCTACACAAGGCAACCATAAAAAAGGGCCAAATGCAAATACCAATCAATTGCACCCAAAAATCGATTTTTGAATAACATGTAAGAATCACTGCGCAGAACCTATGTACAACCACTCAATATCATCAAACAAAGTCAAGGCCTTATTTATAAGGGCCTTGCGCCACCAGTGCGTCACTTATTACCCATGTTTAAAGTGATGCATCAGCTGCACAAGGCAATCATAAAAAAGGGCCAAATGCAAATTCCAATCAATTGCACCCAAAAATCGATTTTTGAATAACATGTAAGAAACACTGCGCAGAACCTATGTACAACCACTCAATATCATCAAACAAAGTCAAGGCCTTATTTATAAGGGCCTTGCGCCACCAGTGCGTCACTTATTACCCATGTTTAAAGTGATGCATCAGCTGCACAAGGCAATCATAAAAAAGGGCCAAATGCAAATACCAATCAATTGCACCCAAAAATCGATTTTTGAATAACATGTAAGAAACACTGCGCAGAACCTATGTACAACCACTCAATATCAGCAAACAAAGTCAGGGCCTTATTTATGAAGGTCTTGCGCCACCAGTGCGTCACTTATTACCCATGTTTAAAGTGATGCATCAGCTGCACAAGGCAATCATAAAAAAGGGCCAAATGCAAATACCAATCAATTGCACCCAAAAATCGATGTTTGAAAAAAAATGTAAGAATCACTGCGCAGAACCTATGTACAACCACTCAATATCAGCAAACAAAGTCAGGGCCTTATTTATAAAGGCCTTGCGCCACCAGTGCGTCACTTATTACCCATGTTTAAAGTGATGCATCAGCTGCACAAGGCAATCATAAAAAAGGGCCAAATGCAAATACCAATCAATTGCACCCAAAAATCGATTTTTGAATAACATGTAAGAAACACTGCGCAGAACCTATGTACAACCACTCAATATCAGCAAACAAAGTCAGGGCCTTATTTATAAAGGCCTTGCGCCACCAGTGCGTCACTTATTACCCATGTTTAAAGTGATGCATCAGCTGCACAAGGCAATCATAAAAAAGGGCCAAATGCAAATACCAATCAATTGCACCCAAAAATCGATTTTTGAATAACATGTAAGAATCACTGCGCAGAACCTATGTACAACCACTCAATATCAGCAAACAAAGTCAGGGCCTTATTTATAAAGGCCTTGCGCCACCAGTGCGTCACTTATTACCCATGTTTAAAGTGATGCATCAGCTGCACAAGGCAATCATAAAAAAGGGCCAAATGCAAATTCCAATCAATTGCACCCAAAAATCGATTTTTGAATAACATGTAAGAATCACTGCGCAGAACCTATGTACAACCACTCAATATCAGCAAACAAAGTCAGGGCCTTATTTATAAAGGCCTTGCGCCACCAGTGCGTCACTTATTACCCATGTTTAAAGTGATGCATCAGCTGCACAAGGCAATCATAAAAATGGGCCAAATGCAAATACCAATCAATTGCACCCAAAAATCGATTTTTGAATAACTTGTAAGAAACACTGCGCAGAACCTATGTACAACCACTCAATATCAGCAAACAAAGTCAGGGCCTTATTTATAAAGGCCTTGCGCCACCAGTGCGTCACTTATTACCCATGTTTAAAGTGATGCATCAGCTGCACAAGGCAATCATAAAAAAGGGCCAAATGCAAATACCAATCAATTGCACCCAAAAATCGATTTTTGAATAACATGTAAGAAACACTGCGCAGAACCTATGTACAACCACTCAATATCAGCAAACAAAGTCAGGGCCTTATTTATAAAGGCCTTGCGCCACCAGTGCGTCACTTATTACCCATGTTTAAAGTGATGCATCAGCTGCACAAGGCAATCATAAAAAAGGGCCAAATGCAAATACCAATCAATTGCACCCAAAAATCGATTTTTGAATAACATTTAAAAATTACTGCGCACAACCTATGTACAAGCACAGAATATCACTTTTGAAACATCACTGTTTCCCCAAAAACAAATCCTTTATCTTTCAAATGTTGATATCAAGCATTATCAAAAATCCAAAATCAAATCAACAGCAAACAAAGTCAGAGCCTTATTTATGAAGGCCTTGCGCCACCAGTGCATCACTTATTACCCATGTTTAAAGTGATGCATCAGCTGCACAAGGCAATCATAAAAAAGGGCCAAATGCAAATACCAATCAATTGCACCCAAAAATCGATTTTTCAATAACATATAAGAAACACAACACAGGACTTATATACTAGCATACCATTTGACTTCTAAAACATAACTATCTGCTTCTAAATATTCTCCATAGAGCAAACAAGTCTCTATGTAAATTAAATAAATCATTACATACCTTTACAAAAGCTTTGGAAGATTGAAAACAGTGTCAGACACACACACCAATTTCTCTTTAGCAGAGCAAAAAGTGTGCACTCAATACACTGAAACCAAGACTGGCATAGAAAATCTCTAACTTTGTACACATATGCCTTAATTCAACCAATCAAAAGTTTTCCCTCACTATTTTCAAACCAACACCCTTCCCCCTCTCAGATCTTTCTATCTGTTTCCATAGCAACTCCCTCCTAACTGAACTCTCAGGTTCAAAAGTTTATTGTACAATGTTGCAAATTAACTCAGCAAGGCTGTTTGACCTCTCAATACACCAGCCTATCCAGAGTATTTTAGCTTTTAGTGACTTTTTTTTAACCATTCAAATTGCTTCTTTAACACAACACAACCATGCACCCTAACTTTAAGTTTTCAACTATCTGAATCCACCAATCATTGCTTCTGATTCAAAAGCAGTGAAACTCCACAATTATTTTTTTGTAAACTCCTACTGTTCCAACTGCCATTTCATTCCCACACATCATCTGACTGCATCAGAACCATCTCTCATCATGTTTTCTGTCTGGATCCTTGGACACAGCTACATCCACTGGGCTCAAAGGTATGCAGATAGCAGACATTTTCACAACCTTGATTTATCAAATGTGGAAATCAAGTGGATTGGCCAGAGAGGATTAAAATGTCACCAATTGATACCATTGGTGAAAACCTTTATGCATTTGCCAAAACCTGACCTCTTAATAGTGCACTGTGGTGGAAATGATTTAGGCACTATGACTGGGGTTGGTCTGGAAATGCTTTTAAAGGACACCTTTGATCAATTAATGACACTTTTTCCACAAACTGCCTTGGTATATTCCAATATATGCCAAAGACAGAAATGGAACTGGTCCAACCAATTTTGTCCACAATTTGAGAAAGCACGGAAACATGTGAATAAATCTGTTTCTGCTTACATGAGAGACTATGGAATGGGTTCAATATACAATAATAACTTGCGTTACAACATGCAAGACATCTACAGAGGAGATGGTGTACACTTCTCAGATGAAGGGAATAGAATATTCCTCCTGAATTTAAGAATGTGCATTGGAACCTACTTGTAGGTACCTAAATCAACCACAAAACCCAAAAGCTCTTTTCAGAGCTACCCTACCTCTGATCATTCAAAATGTTTATCTTTTTCTAACTTTTTTCACTATTTTTCACCATAGTACGCTTTCCGGTACGCTTAACGGTGCGCGTACCAGGCGCTCCCCCCGTGGAAAATTAAAGATTTTTTTTTTTTTTAACGTTTATGAGCCTCCTAAGCCCCCCTCAGAAAACCTAGAGGGTCAAGAAGTCTCTACCGTGCCCCCTTCTACCCATACCGAACATTGTTTACCCTCCATCTTGTGTCTCGATTGTACCGAAACACAAAATGGAGGACTCCCGTAACGCTGCCGGTGCGCGTAAAGGAGCGCGCACCGGTAAGCGCTCGATAAAAAAAGGTGGGAAAGCAATTTACAGAAAAACCACTGGAGACACTTTCATCAAATATAGAATAGGCCCTACTACATAGCAGTCCCTACCATTTGCCCAAATTTGGTGAAATTCCATTGAGACATTTAGGCTACAGGCCTGTCTAAATATCCTGAGGTAAATTACATGACAAAAACACATATGAAATGTTAGAATTTACAACCAATTAAAAACTTTCTTTCATTTTCTACGATTATTTCCTGACGTTTCATTGGTTAAGTACAAGAAAATATATAAAAGAAGAGAGGGAAACACAGCCATTTTGACTACTGCTTCCAGAAGTACATTTGAGAACAAATTACACTGACAACTTCAACTGATTTCTCCAAGGTAAATTGTTATTATGGAAGTATATTGTACACTTTAAGTTAATTTCTGAAAAAATATTCTGTTAGTTATATACTATCCCTCTGTAATACTTATAGATTGAGATAGACTTCTCTGTAATAGTTATGGATTGAGTTAGGCTTCTCTGGTATACAGTACCCTAACTCTACTAATATAGTTAATTTGTATGCAATTTTCAGAAAGAAAATGGAAGGAGAAAATCAAGGAAATGTTACTTCTATCAAAATAAAGGTGGAAAAACCAGAAGAGCAAAAAGATGAAGTAGATTTCATGGATGACTCTTTGGATGAACAGTTAATAGAATGTTTGGAAGAAATGGAATCATGTACTTATAATTATGAGGAAATTCCGGACAATATTATGTTAGAAATTTTATTAAATTATGAAAAAGAATCAGAGGAATAAATTTATATTTAATAATTTCAAATTGTTTGAGACAATATTCATTTTTATATGTAATTCATAAAGTATTACCAAAAATGTTTTAAATATAAAGTGAGACTTATAATATACTGTTCAACTATTTTTCTGTTACATAGTAAGTTTACTCATAGTTACTACCTTTCTCCCACTATATTATCTCATATGAATATTTTACACCTCATTTTCATAAGGGAGCAGGATAGACTACTCATGATCCCCTAGAAATTCTCAGGGAGTGCTTAAAAGATCTGTTTCTCCTTTCCAGACAGACTATGTTATGAATTCCATATACCACAAAAAATACAATAACAACATGCAAGATGTCTACAAAGAAGATGGTGTACATTAAATTTAAGTCTATCATTAGTACCTACATGTAGGTACTTACATAAAATAAAAAAATAAAAAAAAAACAATTAATAAACATACAATTTTTTGAAGTGAATATTTTTCCATAGGACCTTCCTCGATACGCTCCCCGGTGCGCTTACCAGGCGCTTCCCCCGCGAAAATCGAAAAAAAAAAAAAAAGGTGAGACCCCGCGGGGCCCTTTAATGGCCCCCACATCAAACCTAGGGGTACAGGGGGTGTCTACTCTGCCCCCTTATGGTCATTTCCCCCTTTGTTTTGGCCACCTCTCGTGTCTCGATCCTACCGAGACACAAGATGGCGGCCGCTCCGGACTGTTTAGAATGTTTACAGACAACTGAGAGCCAATCAGCTTCCTGCGCGCAAGTCGCGTGGCGCGCCTGGAGCGCTCTCCGGTGCGCGCACCGGAGAGCGCCTATAGATATATATATTTTTTTGAACCTAAATTACTCAAAATCCACTGGAGCACATATCTTGAGACATAGCAAAGGCACATCGGGCTACCAGTCTCTACAATTTTGCCAAGTTTGGTGGAAATCCATTCAGCCGTTCGGGCTAAAAGTGAAATCGACCGCCCTATGGAAATTAACATGGGGAAAACGCGTTTTGGGACCCCCCTTTTATCTCGGCCCCCACTTGACGTATCCCCCCCAAACTTTCAAGGAAGGACCGGAGCTCGACGAGGCCATTTTCAGGAAATTTTCAGGCAGATTCGTCAACCGGTGCCAAAGTTATTCCAAATAGAATTTTGAGATTTAACATTGAAAAAAATCCTAACTATAACTACCTACTGGCGACCGCCAGTAGGTAATATATATATATATATATATATATATATATATATATATATATATATAAAAGCAAAGTCCTGCAAGGTGGCTCCCCACACCTCCCTCAGGTACAGATCTTCTCAACAGCAGATGATTGTATCAAAGTGGCTTTATTTTTCCATCGCCATCGGCATGACGCGTTTCGGCCGTCAAAAAACGGCCTTGATCACATGGCTTTAAATGACCAATGGGGGTGTTTATATACTGTGCTCAACAAAAATAACATCCGATCACATGGGTAAGAAACATAAAGAAAATACTGGTATACAGATATACACTAAGTACAAACAAATGTTAAATATTCAGTATATACAGGAACTTATCCGAAACAATGTGGAGGCAATTTATCTTACTCAATGAGTTCATGTTTGATAAACATTGTAACTTCAATCGGTTCTATATACCAATTATAATGAAGTGCAAGTGCATGATTAAGTTCCATGATTGACTATATAATGTTAATATTAGGGTTTGTACATGAGGGGAATAATAAACCCAGTGCAGAAAAAGTTTGTTTTTAGGTATGTTCAAGTTCATGATACCATGTCCCAAAGTTATGAGACAGACCCATAGGATGTTATACAAAAAACAGTGCTAAAGTGCTTGAAAGTGCGTAATATACTCGCAGTATGTACATACTCATAGTATTTCAAATATAATGACTGATCAATATCACATTCTCAAATCGTTATAACTGCGCTGGTGCTTGTAACTAAACACAGTTAAAAAACATGCTAAGCATTACCGCTGATGCTGTGAATCAACTATAGCCATAGTGACTAAATAACATCAATTAGATTCCTTATGGGAAGATATTGTATCAAAAAGACTCAGACAAACAACAAAAAAATAATAATCACAGTCTTAATGTGCCATGTGTTCTGGAGAAAAGAAACTCAGTAAGTGAGATTTTCACAATTCAGGGGGAAGGGAGGCATTTAACAGTGTCCTGCCCCCAATGACTTCTTGATAGTATATTCTAATCAGGGTCTACAGGAAGACTTGTAAATCTTCCCCCCTATTCAGCCCGTTGGGTATTCTGGTGTTCAAGAGTACAATGTATTTACTTTCAAGTTGTCTCAGAAGCTTCTCACGATCCCCACCACAGATTTGTTTAGGTACGGAATCGATGACAAAGTAAGTGAGATGATTCAAGTTCTTAGCATGCACAAGTTCAAAATGACGGGCAACAGGATAATTAGCATCAGAATTGACTATTGCCCTGAGGTGCTGTAATATTCTATTGAATACCTGTAACTTAGTACTACCCACATATTTTAACTTACATGAGCACTCTAATACATAAACCGCATGATCTGTACGGCAGGTATATAGTTCTCTGATGGGTGTAGGGATGGGGTTGAATGGAGATAAGAATTCAACAGTGTTGACCCCGAACTTGCATGCTCTGCATGAAATACACTTGTGAAAGCCTTTTTTATTAGAGACCCACACTTTACTGTCGTTCACTTCAGGACTAGTTCTAACTAGAGAATCTCTCATAGAGGGTCCTCTCCTGAAAATAATGGAAGGTTCTGTCGGCAGTAGTGGTGATAAATTAATGTCAGTGTGGAGTATGGGCCAATGTTTTTTAAGAATGCCCCTTATTTTCCTCTCCTCAGTGTTGAAGGTGGTAATCAAACTGACGGTATTGATGTAATGTCTAGGGGGACTTTCTGCCTCTGTGCTCACAATTTCACTAGATCTGTCTAAGAAATCATCTCTACTTGTGCTATTGGCCTTGTCTTTAGCTACCAAAAGATCATCAATGAGATAGCCACGTTTTAAAAATCTTTGAATGGCCTCATTCTGGCAGATGATGAGATCAGACTCAGAGCTACATATTCTGCGCATCCGTATGAATTCCCCATAGGGGATACTCTTTATAAGGTGTTTTGGATGCGCACTGGAGGCGTGCAAGATAGAATTTCCTGCCGTGCTCTTTCTGTGAAGTCTAGTGGTTAGGGCGTTGTTTTGGACATAAATATCAACATCCAAGAATTGGATATTAGTTTTACTGATCTGACAGGTGAACGAAAGATTAAGGTTATTAACATTTATGGCTTCAACAAAGTCTTTAGCAGATCTTTCATCTCCCTTCCAAATCAGACAGATGTCGTTGATAAATTTCCAGTAATGGATGATATTGCTGGAATAACCAGGGATATGCCTGAGGACATGCTCCTCCCACCACCCTACGTGGAGACACGCGTAGGTGGGAGAGAAACATGCCCCCATGGCAACCCCTCTTAACTGCTGGTAAACATCCTTGTTGAACAAGAAATAATTGTTCATCAAACATAACCTGATCATAGATATTAACATGTCATTATGGTTTTTAAACCTGAGGTTACGTTGATTCAAATAATACTTTACAGCATTGAGGCCATCCGTGTGTTCTATACTGGTGTACAGGGAGCAAATGTCAAGAGCCCCCAAAATATACCCATCTCTCCATTCCACCTCTCTCAACTTAGTAAGGAAATGCCCTGTGTCCTTAAAGTAAGAAGATAGACCCACAACAAAATTCTGCAAAAAGAAATCAACATATTTCGACATAGATTCCATAAGGCTTCCCTGGGCCGAAATAATAGGTCGACCTGGAACAGGAGAAACCAGTTTATGAATTTTGGGTATGAGATACAGGGTAGGTGTCAGCGGATTGTCAATTTTCAAATACCCAAGTTCTTGCTTGGTTAAGAGGCCTTCCCTCTTCCACTGGTGCAGTTCTTTGTGAATGCGGTCCTTGAGAGTACGGATTTCACCAAAATTGCCCTTCCTGTAACAGGAGATGTCAGAAAGTTGCCGATGTGCTTCTTCCATATAGAGGTCCTTAGGCCAGATCACGATGTTACCTCCTTTGTCCGCCTTGTTAATTATCAGATTGGAATTGTTTCTTAGTTTTTTCATCAGGTTGAAGTATTGTTTCTCCATATACTTGTGTCTTTTAATCTTTCTGGATGTTTTAATTTGCAATTCCTTAAGGTCCTCCGTGATCATGTCGTTGAAAGTATCTATAGCATCTTTCGGCATCAATGGCATGAATGTTGATCTTGGTTTAAATGGTGTTTCACTTGGTGCATTAATACTGATCCCCATTCTGTCGCATTTGTCTTGAGTAGAACTACTGGCAAAACTTTCCTCTAAAGCCAATTCATGGGCTGTTTGCAATGCCCCCATGTCTGCCACCTGAAACACAGAAGATGGTTGTAAAGAACTGCTGATAGAGGTTGCTTTTTCTTGTGCATTAGCAAGTTTGAAATGTTTTTTTAACTTTACCTTTCGAATAAACTTGAAAACATCTATTCTGGTTTGCACATAGTTGTAAGAATTTTTTGGGCAGAAGGAAAGGCCTAAAGATAACAGTTGGATTTCTGCCTTGGAGAGGTCTGCTTCAGAAAGATTAATGACCGTGTTATCAATGTCAGTTGTGGATGTATTCACATTTATGTTGTCAATATCACTGGTTTCACGATCAGTGGTCATGGTGATGGTATTTTCTATTTCTACCATTTCTTGCCCCTGCCTCTTTTTGCGAAACCTCTCCCTGCGGCATTTCCTCCTTTCATGGCATTTGTGGTTTTTACGTTTGCATTTTTGTTCCGCTGCTGTTGGGTTTTTGGTCGCAGTGTTTTTAGTCTGTCCTCGATTAAAAAAAACAATTCCTCTGATGGTGCATAATGAGTTGGCACATTGGATGAACCACCCGCTACCTGTTCATCATCCGATCCCAAACTGCTTGCATTGGAACTCAGTTCTGGCTCTGAAACGATCGTTTCCCCACCTTCATTAACCATTGGTGTTGCAGATTTTGAGATTAATGCCCGCCTCTTCATGGTATCATATTTCCGTGCAAACGTGAAAATTCTCCCCGTCTCATAATCCTGCTTGTCACGGGCGAATTTATACTGTTTGCGCAGGCTGATAGTTTCTTGATGTTTTACTGAGTGTCCAATTCATTATTAAGTATCTCAATTTCCTTTAATATGTCATTTCTATCAATTTCTGCATATTTGATTAAAATGCAAATCATGTTTTTCGATGCTTCCAAATTGTTGGTGGCCCACTCCTTCAACATGAGGGGGTTAGGGTTCTCAAACGATGGAGCTATGAGTACCTTTAAACCCCTTGGGACTCTACCCACTTCCAAGTATTTATATATATATATATATATATATATATATATATATATATATATATATATATATATATATATATATATATATATATATATATATATATATTTCAAAGGGAT
>NW_028250129.1:0-21066 GCF_964263255.1 Lissotriton vulgaris
AATATTGAAAGGAAGAGTGAACAGTTTTATGTCATCTTTGTGTTGCCGCAATTATTCATAAAAACCATACATTTACCACTCTACCCCCTCTGGATCTACCAGACACGGAAAACCTTGTAATTAAATTGGACTCAGACAAAGGAACTATGGTGCTGGTATTGATTTATCGCCCACCCAAATCTATGCCGACATTCCCAGTCTCGCTATCTGAGCAAATGGCCAGCCTAATCGTTAATTATGATAAAGTCATGCTGATTGGGGATTTAAATTATTGGTATAATAACCCGGAAGCAGGACCCCACGCCACAGAACTTTTTGAGCTTCTCTCCCACATGAACTTCGCTCAATCAGTTCTGACCCCCACCCATGAAAGGGGACATATCCTGGACCAGATTTGGTCTCGTAATGTCCCACTATCCACTCCGACGACAATGCCCAGTACATGGTCGGATCATCATCAACTGCAATTCTCCATCACCTTTCACGGCCATCTAAAGGCTCCCGCCTCTGCGGGGGGGCTAGCAAGGAAATGGGGCTCACTAAATAAACAAGATTATTATTATTTTATTTATTTATTTATTTAAGATTTCCTGTCTACTCTGGCCAACTCTCTCCCAGCATCCTCCCCAGATATCAACCTTATGAGTTTGAGTTTGAGTTTAAAATATTTGTAAAGCGCACTTACACCAGCGGTTTCATTGCGCTACAAAAGACAGCTCTCCGGAGTAGGAGTGGGAGGAGCAGAATAGGAAGAGGGGAACAGCAAGTGGTTTAGTTAAAACATTTGGCAAATAGGTGGGCTTTAAGTTGCTTCCGGAATTGGGGGTACAGAGTTATAGATCTGAGCTCGAGAGGAAGGGAGTTCCACAGGAGTGGGGCAAGGGTTGCAAACTTGGATCCTCCCCATTTTTTTCTCCGAAAGCGGGGGGCTGAAAGCAGGAATTGCGAGGAGGAGCGCAGTTCTCTGGTTGGAACATAGGGAACAATTTCAGATGTTATAAAGGCCGGAGTCGCGCCCAGTCGTGCTTGAAAGGCGATAGAAGCAAGTTTAAACTGGACGCGTTCACGGACCGGAAGCCAGTGTAGAGATCTGAGGAGGGGAGTTACATGATGGGATTTCGAAAGATTAAACACCAGTCGTGCCGCCTGGTTCTGGATTAGTTGAAACCGCCGTAGACTATATGCAGGGATCCCCGCATATAGGGCGTTGCCATAATCCAGGCGGGATATGACCATTGACTAATACAAGGCTACCCCTGATGAGAGGTAGACTCCCAGTGCACTGCTTGAAAATGACACAGAGGTCTAAAGATTTGAGGCAAATTTCATAGATAAGTTCAATCCACAAGATTCAATGATTCTTCATCTTTTAATCTTCATAGGTCAGGCATTTGAGAATGGCACCATCAATGACAGAGCAAGGCGGTACCTTACACCCATTAACCCGAAACCACCTGTGCTATACATGTTACCGAAAGTGCACAAGCACCCCACCAGGCCACCTATGAGACCTATTGTTTCCACCAGAGGGAGCATTCACGAGAATACTGAGAAGTTTCTAGATAAATATCTCCAGCCCTTCGTGTTGAACACAAGATCTCATGTCAAAGACACAACTGACTTTCTGATCAAGCTTCAACAAGCCGTTGGCATGTTAGAAGATCAAGATCTGATACTGTGTACAGTGGACGTTTGTTCGCTATACACCTCGATACCTCACGACCTGGGCTTAATGGCTGTTGAACATGAACTTGCCCATTCCAATCTTGACTCGGATTTGCAGGTACTGTTGATGGAACTATTGGTCTTCACCCTGTACCATAGTTACTTCACAGTATCTGATAAATGGTTCCATCAGCTCTGCGGGACGGCCATGGGTAATTGTACAGCGCCGTTGTACGCTAATACCTTTATGAAATCTTTTGAGGAATCCCATATATTGAATCAAACTGCCTGGATCAACTGTGGGAAACTTTATTTAAGATTTATTGACGACATTTTCATGTTATGGTCTGGCCCTGAACAAGCTCTCTTGGATTTTCTGAATACATGGAATCAAATCAATGACCGCATACAGTTCACCTGGAGCTTTGATAGATCAAGCATTCATTTCCTAGATGTGAAGGTTGAAAGACATGCAGGCATAGTGACCACCACAATTTTCCGAAAACCGACTGATCGTAACTCTATGTTACACTACCAAAGTTTTCACCGATTTGGACTAAAACAGAATCTACCTCTTTCCCAGTTGATGCGCGTCAAACGCATCGTCACATCTGATGAGACCTGTCAACTCGAAATGAACAACATGGTTGAGAGGTTTAAGGCTCGTGGCTACCCATCACAAACTCTTCAAAAGGCAGTCACCCGTTGTGGGAACATGACTCGTGATGAATTACTACAGGTCCACACCAAAACCGATAATACCCGGATGGTTGTAGTATCCAAGTACACTGTATTGAGCAAACTATTCAAGAACATCATTTCGAAACATTGGACACTACTAAGCTTGGAACCTGATTTTCAGGGAGCCTTCGCACAACAGCCTTTGTTTGCATACACAAGGGGAAGGAACTTGAAAGAGATACTATGCAAACCCAAATCTGAATGTCTACCAGTGAATTACAAGGGCCTTCGTCCTTGTTATAACTGCAGTAATTGTCATAATTGTATTTTGGGGAACATTGTGAACCATCCCATGAAAGGTCATTCAATTAAGCTGCGTGTTAATGCCACGTGCAACTCTGCAAATGTCATTTATCTACTGAAGTGTCCATGTGGCAAGTGTTACATTGGACACACTGAACGGAAAGTCAGGACACGCTTGTTGGAACACAAGAGCAACATAAGGACTGGCAATGTGAAATCCACTGTTGCTGCACACTTTTTGGATCATAACCATACAGTTGCCCAGTTGAAATATCAAATTCTGGAACAAGTACCTGTGACGCATGACAACAAAAAAACTTTACTAAAGAGGGAGAACTTTTGGATCCGGTATATGGCGACCATGCAGCCGCACGGGCTCAATGATCGCATGGAATTTTTGTGTTATCTGTGAATGATCTTGCTGTTTTCTTCTGTCTATCATTCTGAGTCCATTATCTTGTGGCATTCTCTTGTTTCACACTGTTTTCATTTCATGTTTATATCTTTTTTCTTTCTGTCTTTATCTATGTGGATATACATTTGTTTGGGTTTGCTTTACTGTTTGTTGACCATTCTAAGATGGCGCCCACATCGGGACGCCTCATTGTCCATCTTCCATGTCTAGCAGTGTTGTTTAAATCGGCTTTACACCCGGCGCGTTTGTATCCTGGTCACCGATGTCGAATGTGTTAGTGCGCTGGCAGCGTTCCCTGTAAGTACCTCCTGGCGGGGAATGTTTTTCAACATGTTGGGATAATGATACGGACTTGTTCTTTGAGCCGTGCGCTATATAGCACTGGGGTGTACGTTAGCTCCGCTCTAATTCTAGTACTACGGGAGTGTTTACACGTCCTTTACACGCTTGATTTTACCGCCAGCTGGAAGTCTGGGGTCTTGGCGGTTTCTTACCGCGTTGTAACACCATTACCACGAGTGTATCTCCCGCACAGTAACCTTCACACTTGGATGGTTTTCCTTTCTGTTCTAACTGAGACACGTACTTTGGGAAGTCGGGTTCTTTCATGCTACTCTACTTTATGGGTGACTTTATGTTCCTTTTATACTTTGACATCTTAGTAGTTCCACACATTTAGTAATTTTCATTTCACGCTTGCATCAGACCTGATTATGGTATTTCCTTTGTTTGTAGAGCTATCCCCTGAGGAAGGGCTACGTTTCAGCCCAAAATGCATTGGGATCATTGAATATCGGATTATAATTTGGTTGATGATATATATTTCCAATGTCCTGAACATGATGACTTATACATGGAGCATAATGTATATGCATTAAAAGATGAAGAATCATTGAATCTTGTGGATTGAACTTATCTATGAAATTTGCCTCAAATCTTTAGACCTCTGTGTCATTTTCAAGCAGTGCACTGGGAGTCTACCTCTCATCAGGGGTAGCCTTGTATTAGTCTTTGATCATACGCTGACCGGTGCAGACAGCATTCACCCCTGGTCGCACGCTACACATAGTTACCTGTTGTAACTACAGATCACCCACAGCTGTGCAAATAACTCCTTCCTGATCTTTGGGATATGACCATTGCCATGATGATCAGTTTCAGGGCATCGAAGGTGAAGAAGCGAGATACCCTGCGGATGGTGCGTAGTGACAGAAAGGAGGAGGACACCACGGAACTGACCTGGGAGTGAAGAGTGAGCTGAGAGTTGAGTTTGATACCTAGAGTTTTGACTGAGGTGGAGGGGACCGGGGGGGAACCTAAGGAGGGGGGCCAGAAGAGTGAGGACCAAGGACTGGAGCAACCACCTGTTAGCACCAGCTCGGTCTTATCTGGGTTAAGTTTCAGGTGGTTGTAGTTCATCCAGTCCTGGATAAAAATCATAATAGACTGGAAGTTGGAGATAGAAGTAGGGGAAGAAGACAGGTTGAAGACAAGTTGAAGGTCGTCAGCATAATTGAATATGCTGACGTCCATTTGTTGTAGTGAAAAAATGAGAGGGGCAATATAAAGGTTGAACAGGAGGGGTGAGTGGGAGGAACCTTGGGGGACCCCGCACTGAACTTTTTGGAAGTCTGCAGAGAAGTCTCCCAGGCGAACCGCCTGGGTGCGGTCCCTCAGGAAGGAGGATAGCCATACCAACGCGGAACCTCCGATCCCCGCCGCCCTGACACGGGAAAGTAAGATGGTATGATCAACCGTGTCAAAGGTGGCTGAAAGATCGAGGAGAACCAAGGCCTGGCCCTGGTTGGTATCCATTCCCTCCCTGAGGTTGTCGAGGACCGAAAGAACTACGGACTCCGTAGAGTGTGCGGGGCGGAAACCGACCTGGCGGGGGGTGAGAATCCCATACTCCTCCACAAAGGTGCTCAGAGACTTGGTGACATGGCGTTCGAGCACCTTCGCCAGGAATGGTAGGAGGGAGATAGGGTGATAGTTGGCGGGGATCGAAGGATCTGCGCCCGGTTTTTTTAAGATGAGGACAATAACAGCGGTTTTCAGTGGGTTGGCTACAACCCCCTGGGAAAGAGGGCTGTTAAGGAAGTGAAGGGGGGGGGTCCGGACAGGTTGTATAGATGTGGCGAAGGATGTGTGCAGGGCAAGTGTCCAATGGGGATCCGGATTTGACAAGAGGAATTATTGAGGCCATGGAGTCTTTAGTCGGGGGAGGAAAAGCATCTAGTTGTCCTTTAGGTGGGGGGCACTGGGGGTCAACAAAAGTCAGGGGGTGTGAGGGAATGTTTGCTTTTATGATGGCAATCTTCTTGATAAAGTAATTATTCAAAGAGTGGCAAAGGTCCTGGGACGGGGAGGGCTTGAGAGATGTCCTATCAGAAAAGGCCAGGTTGTGGACAATTGAGAAGATTTCCCTCGGTTTGTTCTCAGCTGCATGGATCTTTGCGGAAAAGTAGGCCGTTTTTGCAGCCAGGATGGCCTTCTTATATTGAGCAAGGAGAGTGGTAAACTCAGCTCTAAGTGGGGGAAAGTAGGTCTTCCTCCAAGCGCGCTCGGCGTGGCGTACTGCAAGTTTGATGGTTTTAAGATCCTCATTGAACCATAAGTTGGCATCTTTCTCCCGTTTAGATGACACTCGCTTCAACGGGGCGATTGAATCGCAGCTAGAGGAGAGCCAATGTTCAATGGCAGCGGCCTGAGAAAGAGAGGACAGGTCTTGTAGGGTATGGACAAAGATTTCACTGAATGGCTCTTGGCTGCCAGCAACGAGCACGTTCTCTACCTAAGCTCTCACGTGCTCGCCGCATGGAGGCTCATAGATGGTTTACTGTAGACCTAAAAAACCAAAAATTAGAACTGCGCCAATTGGAGAGAAAATGGAGACATGAGTACTCTGAAGAAGATAGATCATTATTTACAGCTGCCCGCAGGAAGTGTAAAAACTCTCTCTTATCTGCTAAAGCAGTCTTCTTCTCCGAAAAAATCTCAAACGCCCAAAACAAAGCCAGAGAAATCTTTAGGGTCGTAAATGACCTATGTAATGATGTTCGAACTTCCCCCTCTCAAGTCCCCACTCAAATGATGTGCAACCAGCTCAATGACTTCTTCAAGGACAAGATTGCCATCTTAAAAAACAGTATTCAGTCCAGCTCGACTACTGCGGAAAGAGTGGATATCTGTAGAAATCCCCACGAACTCGAGGCTATCCCTCCTATAGATCAATCAAGATTAGCAGAATTGATGAACCGAGTAACGTCCGGGTCTCCCAACGACCCCTGTCCCCCTCACATACTAAAGGAAGTTTACTCTACATTACCCCAAGGAATACTTCCCCTTCTGAACGAGTCCCTATCACAGGGAATAGTCCCCAATTCGTTCAAAAATGCCACACTGGTCCCATTAATTAAAAAACCTGGCGCCGATCCTTCCAACCTATCAAACTACCGACCCATATCACTCCTCCCTTTCGATGCAAAGATCTTAGAAGCCCATGTGGCTAGTTGCATCTCGAGCTTTATAGAGACATCCGACTATCTAGAGCCCAATCAAGCCGGCTTTCGCCAGGCGCACTCTACCGAGACGGTGATCCTAGCGGCCCTGGACACAATGATGTCTAATGCCGATAAGGGTATACATCAGGCCTTGGTGCTTTTGGACTTATCGGCAGCGTTCGACACGGTGGATCATACTATCTTATTACACCGTGTCGAACAAGCCGGCCTGCAAGGCACGGCTCTCGGATGGGTCAAGTCCTTCCTGAATGACCGATCCCAGGCGGTCAAGCTTGAGAACGTTACAGCGCCCAAACTCTCCACCTCCTGCGGCGTTCCGCAGGGCTCATCATTGTACCCCCTCCTGTTCAATCTGTACCTCAAACCGCTGTTGTACTCTTTAAAAAAACAGGAAGGTTACAATATACAACTATGCAGACGACCTGCAGCTTATATTCCCACTAAACTCCCCAGACTCCGTTGAGGAATTTCAGGCCACTATGTTGCACATCCAAGGGTGGATGGAGACGAACCATCTAAAACTCAATCCCGGAAAGACCGAGCTGGTACTCCCGGGTAAAAGTGCAACTAGCTGGGGCCCTTAATTTTGACCGTCCTCAATGGGATCCGCCCGTCCCCCTCCCCATCGGTAAAAAGTCTCGGGATCACCCTTAACGCCGATCTCTCATTAAGGTGGGAACTGTGATCTCTTCATGCTTCTTCCAGCTACGGAAGATTAAGAAAATTTCTCATCTGCTCACGCACTCCGCCCTCATCCAGGTGGTAATTGCCTTGGTCCTCTCCCGCTTAGATTTTTCTAACTCCATTTACCTAGGCATCCCCTTGGCTCTTTCCAATCGCTTGCAGATCGTGCAAAACTAAGCGGCCAGACTAATATTTAAATGCAATGGCAGGAGCTCGGCGAAACCACTGCTAGCCACTCTTCATTGGCTACCTATAGCCCAACGGTTAACCTTCAAAGTAGGCTACCTGGCCTTTAAGGCTCTTCATGGAAAAAGCCCCAAGTTTATAAACCACCTCATAAACAAACATGAACCGACTCGTAATCTCCGCTCTGCCCACCTGTCCCTCCTCACCCTGCCCCTCTTTAAAAAGAAACGCCTCTGCGGGTGCAGAGTTGCTTATTTGGCCCCAAAGATCTGGAACTCGCTTCCCTTATCACTACGGAGTTGCACTAATCTAATGGAATTCAGGGGTGCACTGAAAACCTGGTTGTTCAAACAAGCACACGGTTAGGATACTACTTACCATCTTGTCTCTTCTCTAGCGCCATGAAACCTCTGGGTGCCCGTGCGCTTTACAAATCACGAATAACATAACATAATATAACATAACTATCACAAGAAAGTCTCCTAAAAATGCCTACAATTTAAGAAGAAATGAAAATTCAAAATACATAAATGACTATAACCCAGTCATTTTAACCATGTGGAATGCTAACATGGATATTCAATATGTTGCAGACAATTCCATTGCTGTTGCTTGATATGTAATATCGTACATAACAAAATCAGAAAAGACAGAATTGAAGGAAATGTGGGAAGAGATTTCCCACGAGAAGAGTCTTAGTAAGAAATGATGTACTTACAGTTTAAAGATGTTATCTCATCGAGAAATTGGAGCGTATGAATGCTCGGATCGGTTATCATCTGCAAGTCTATACTCCAAATCTAGAAGAATCATTTGGGTGAGTCTAGGTCTTGCTGCAACACGAAACCGAGTACTTAAACCTGTACAAGAAATTGAATATTTAGCTGAAAATTTGCCCGAAATTACAGATATTGTGAAAACAAATATGTTGGATACATATTATCCAAACATAAGTCATCATCTTGAGAACATTTGTCTCTATGAAGTGCTGCAAAACTATATTTTTAAACCAAATATTTCAGAGAACATCAATAATGGTATATATGCTGTGTTTGGTTCTGAAGGATGTCTGGTGAAACTAAGAAGAGGACATTTGATTAATCTCCGTAAACTGAGTTGCGAAACACCTGACAAAAGGGAATTTTACTATTTAGCCCTTTTGCAACTTTTCAAGCCATGGCGTTCAGAATTAGAATTACTTGGAGATTTCGAGAGCTATGAAGATTTCTTCAATTCAACTAAAGGTACTATAGAAGAGGGGTACTCAAATTACAGCCCGCGGGCCGCTGGCGGCCCGGCAAGCCTGCCTTGGCTGCCCGCGGACCTTTTAGACATCACACCTGTGTTCTGTTATTTAGCTTCAGCAAACAACGCCGGTTGCAAAGGTGCGGAATCAGAGAGCCTGCTCTGTGGGGGCCGGGCGTTTCCAGCCACAGTGAGAGTGGAGCTGCAGGGGCGCTAAGAGGTGAACAAAGCCTCATAAACAAACAAATGGTCTTTTAAAGACCTGTGAAGTACTTGGGTGCGGCTGTGTGCACCCCCGGGAGGCTGTGCCTTTCAATATCCCCAGTCTATCGTAGCTGCAACATAGATCACAGAAAAATGCTTAGAGTTAGGGGCTCTACTTGTATTATTAGATAACAGAGGGTATCAAAGCAGTAAAAGTGAGACACAATTGAATGGTATAGGATTCTACTGAAAAGCAAATACTCCATGTTGGACAGGCCACATGAAAGGCCGCTCTCCCCCGGCCCGACCAGGCCTGAGCCCGGTCACGCAGGTACTACACACCACCCTTGCACGTCCTCCGTCCCCTCAGGGACCCCTGCCCTCGAGCATGTCAACCTCGTGGGTCCGATCCACTGCCAGCCCACGCGCCCTTTCCGGGGCGCCATCTTGGACACTCCACCACGTGGCCACCTGGCCCCCGGCCGACCTCAACCCTGGGCCTGGCCAGGCCTCAGACATCCCGGCACCACCATCCACCCAGGAGGTGAGCGGGCTACTTGGCAAGTCAATGGGAGAAGGAGGTGTCGATGGCTCTCCCCCACCAAGTGCCGCTCGCCCATCGCCTCCCCGAGCGCTGGCTCCACCCCCCTGCTGGGTGTCTGGACTCCCTCATCCCGGACCTCCCGACCTCCAAGTGCGAGGGTCCGGACATCAAAGCAGACCAGCCCTATAACTGGGGCAGCTCCAGAGCAGGAAGGCAGTTGTATCTTGGAGTCGAGAGACGTAAAGAGGAACTCATCCTAGACGGACTACTGGCGCTGCCGTAGCTCTGTCTTGTGCACCATCGTCCTGCCTGTTGGCGCTGCCACAAGACTTCGCAACCTTCATCTCCTTCATCGTCGTCGGGACCTGCTGGCGTGGCCGCGGACCGTTGTAACCGTCATCTTCACCGGGACCTGCAGGCTCCGCCGCGGACCGTCGTTTTTCCTTCGTCCATCTCGGGACCTGCTGGCTCCGCCGCGGCCCGATCATCTAGAACGCCGAGCTCGAGGATTGAGAGCTATTTTCCACTCATCGGTAACAAGACTATCCCGCTACCCCTTTTCCTAAACCAGAGACCAGAACCGAGGGGACCCCTGAGTCCAGACCTCCTTGTATCATATCATCGTAACCTAAGAATTGCATATAAAGCCTCGTTAAACTTCAACCTTGTGTGGTGTCCGTCTGTGGGGGGGAAGTTACTTGTCTGTACAGTCGTTGGAGACGGCTCTCCCCGGAGACCTCTCCCCGTAGTCTCGGCCGACCCTCCCGGTCCGTCTAACATTTGGTGGCCAGCGGCGCGATCCGAATCACCGCATAACGTACAGAGAGTAGCTCACCCCACGACGAAATCACAATGACAACTAAAGAAAGCGGATCAACCGAGAAGTTCCAAATGGAGAAATTAGAGGAGTACAGCCATCGTGAACTAAAACAATTCTGCATCGAACTGGGTATCGCTACCACCGGACTAAGCACCAAAGATGATTTTAAGCATGCCCTAGAATCTTGGGCAGAGACCGGGGCTGCCGGAACCCCCGATCAAAGCACCGCAGAAAAAACCACCACGGCCCCTGAAGGGCAAAGAACGGGTCTCTCGCAAGACGAGATCCAGGAAAGAGAAAGAACCCGACTACACGAGCTAGAAATGGCCCGGCTCAAAATGGACGTTGAACTTAAGTTGGCCGAACAAAAAATCAACTTAGAGCACCTGCGTCTCCGAGAAGAAAGAGAGGAGAAACAGAGACAAAGGGAGCTCGAGGAAAAGAAACTGGCATACGAACACGAACGGAACCTAGCCGAGATCAACCTACGCAAGCAGAATAAAGAAGTAGGGGTGCCCGAGCGACCCCACACCTCAGGGGCCACAGAGAAAAAGGTACACATCCCCAAGGATGTTGTCCGAGAATATTTCCGAGAGGACGACATCCAACAATGGTTTAAGGCCTATGAAATCGCTATGACTGCACACCGGATCGATAGAAGCGATTGGGGAGCCGGTCTATGGGGGAGATTCCTCAATGAGGGCCGCGATACCCTGCTACAGCTCCCGGACCACCAGATGACCTCCTATGACCATATGAAAGCGGCACTCCTCACCCGCTATGGCCTCACGCCCGAGATGTACCGTCAGAGGTTCCGAGACTGCACCCGCATCCCGGGTACAACTTGGGTGGACTATGTAACCTACTTTAGCCGAGCCTTCGAGGGCTGGATCAAAGGAAGCAATGTCACGACCTATGAACAACTGTTCAATCTGATGGTATGGGAGCATCTGTCGAACAATTGCTTCATTGAACTCCGCCAACACCTCCTCGACAGCAAGTTAACGGATCCCCGGCAGCTCGCAGCCGAAGCTGACCGGTGGGAGATCACCAGAGTGGGCCGGAATGGGTCCTACGAACAGAACCGGAACAACAATGGTCAGCACCGACCCAGAGGAGGAGGAGGGGGCCAAGGACGAGGAAGAGACAACGCTCCGGTCGCCCCCGCTACCAGCACCACCCCCCCGGCCAACCGGGGCAGCACCCCGGCGCGACCGGGGTACAGAGCCAATGTCACGTGTCACCGATGCCAACGGGTCGGCCACTATGCAAACGACCCAAATTGCCCGCAGTACCAGAGCCCAAGACCCCGCCAAGTGGCCGCTGCGGCCCTAGGGGAAGAACAGATCTCCGAGGAGCAGGAAGAATACGAACAAGAGCATCAAGAGTGGGAGCCAGCCGCCATGGCTCTAGCATGCTTAGGGGGGAAAGACATGGTCCCGCGGGTCCCCCTACCCGCTAACACCCAGAAGTACAGCCAATGGGTGAGCATCAATGGACGCCAGGCCGAAGCCCTTCGTGACACCGGGGCCAGTGTAACAGCCGTCCGCTGTCACCTGGTGACCCCAGAACAGTATCTACCGAACATTCTCTGCCCTGTACGATCAGCCGATAACTCGGAAAGTCTGTGTCGGATGGCCTGCGTCCCTTTCGAATGGGGAGGGGTCTCCGGCATGTTGAAAGTAACGGTCCGAGACGATGCCCCCGTAGACTGCCTCCTGGGAAATGACCTTGAAAGCTCTCCGTGGGCAGCCGTGGAGCGAAGAGAACACCTGGGGATGTTAGGCGTCCCGGACTGGGCGTGCGTCACCACCCGGTCCATGGCCGCCCGTGCCAACCACCGCCCCGAAGAACCCGAATGGCCGGCACCACCGCCCCCAGTCGCCCCAGCCGAAACCACCGACCGTGACATCCCCCCCGAACCAGCTCAACCTTCCGACCTCGCTAACCTCGACCAGTGGCCTCAAGAGGGGGGGCCCACGCAAGAACAATTTCGCCAAGAACAGAAGACCTGTCCCTCCCTCGAGGGACTCCGCCAGCAAGCGCTCGCCCAAAGCGCAGGGGATACCTCCGGAACTCATTGGGTCTACTGGGACAATGATCTGCTGTACAGCGAGCAAAGAATCGCCGAGCTGGGGGCCAACCGAGTATTAGTGGTGCCCCTCCGTTTTAGAGACTTTCTGCTAAACCTGGCCCACGATGTCCCCCTGGCAGGACACCTGGGACAAGATAAAACCTACAGTCGCCTAGTGACCCACTTCTTCTGGCCCAAAATGAGGAACGATGTGCACCAGCATTGCCGGTCTTGCCCCACGTGCCAAGCCAGTGGAAAGAGCGGCCGCAAACTAAAGGCTCCCCTGCAACCTTTTCCTGTGGTCACTACCCCGTTTGAGAGGGTCGGAATAGACATTGTGGGGCCCCTGGACCCGCGCACAAAACAAGGCCATCGATTCATCTTGGTGCTAGTGGACCACGCCACCCGCTACCCTGAGGCTGTCCCTCTGCGGACTGTGACAGCCCCGGTAGTCGGCCGGGCTCTGATGGGGATCTTCTCCCGTGTGGGCTTCCCCCGAGAAGTCGTCAGCGACAGGGGCACGAACTTTATTTCTAAATACATGAAATCCCTCTGGCAACAGTGCGGGGTCACCTACCGATTCACGACCCCCTATCACCCTCAAGGGAACGGACTCGTTGAGCGGTTCAACCGCACGCTAAAGGGGATGATCGGGGGGTTGGAAGAGCCCCTCCGTCGCCAGTGGGATGTGCTGCTGCCGTGCCTCCTCTTCGCTTATCGAGAGGTCCCCCAGAAATCCCTGGGCTTCAGCCCATTTGAACTGCTATATGGACACCCAGTGCGGGGGCCGCTCAGCCTAGTCAAAGAAGGCTGGGAGCTGCCTCCGTTAAAGAACCCTCCAGATGTCTTCCGGTATCTCTTAACCCTCCGCAACCAGACCCGGCGGTTCCGGGAACTGGCAAAAGCCAACCTAGAGGCCAGTCAAGAGGACATGAAAAAGTGGTATGACCGGAATGCCTCATCCATTGAATTTGAACCTGGCCAACAGGTATGGGTGATGTCCCCCACCGAACCATGCGCCCTACAAGACAAATGGACGGGGCCCTTCAAAGTAATCGAGCGCAAGGGTCCTGCCACCTATCTCATCGACATGGAATCCTCCCGGAACCCACTCCGGGTCCTCCACGCTAACAGACTAAAGCCCCACTTTGTGCGTACAGAACTCAGCCTCCTGATGGCCACAGACACTGGGGCTGAAGAAGACTCCGAGCCCCTCCCTGACCTCCTACGGACTCGGGAGCAAGACGGCTCCGTGGATGGGGTCCGACTCTCGGAGGCCCTCACCAGAGAGCAACGCCAGGAATGTCAAGTCCTCCTATCACAGTTCGCCAGCCTGTTCTCCCTCACCCCAGGTGTCACTTCCTGGTGTGTGCACGATGTGGACACGGGGGACAGCCCCCCTATCCGCCACCGGGCCTACCGCGTGCCAGATCGGGTACGGGCATGCATCCAGGAAGAAGTAGCCAAGATGCTCACACTCGGGGTCATCGAGGCCTCAGACAGCCCCTGGGCCAGCCCTGTAGTACTGGTCCCCAAAGCAGCTGCCCCCGGCACCACACCAGAACTCCGGTTCTGCGTCGACTACCGGGGCTTGAATGCGGTCACCCGAACGGACGCACATCCCATCCCCCGGGCAGATGAACTGATCGACCGCATGGGAGCTGCCCGCTACCTCAGTATCTTCGACCTGACGGCGGGCTACTGGCAGATCGGCCTCACACCCCGGGCGCAAGAACGTTCTGCCTTTTCCACACCCGATGGCCATTACCATTTCACAGTCATGCCCTTCGGCATGAAGAACGCCCCAGCGACATTCCAACGGCTCGTCAATCAGGTCCTGGCGGGGCTCGAAGGATTCAGCGCCGCCTACCTAGACGACATCGCTGTGTACAGCCACCATTGGTCCGAGCACCTCCACCACCTCCGAGCAGTGCTGCAAGCCCTACAGCGGGCTGGCCTCACGATCAAGGCCAGCAAATGTCAAATTGGGCAAGGGTCTGTAACCTACCTCGGGCACCAGGTGGGAAGCGGCCTGGTGGCCCCTCTGCAGCTAAAAATTGCCGCCATCCAGTCCTGGCAGTCCCCCATCACCCAGACCGAGGTGCGAGCCTTCCTGGGCCTCACAGGCTACTACCGAAGGTTCGTGAAAGACTATGGGACTATATTGGGGCCCCTCACAGAACTCACGTCGAAAAACCAGCCCAAGAAAGTCAACTGGACCCCAGAGTGTCAAGCTGCCTTTGAACAATTGAAAGCCGCCATGTGTTCCGCCCCTGTGCTCCAGGCCCCCGACTACAGCCGGGAGTTCGTCGTTCAGACGGATGCCTCCGACCATGGCATTGGGGCAGTCCTGTCTCAAGTGAACACCGACGGCCTTGATCAACCGGTGGCCTTCATTAGCCGGCGACTCCTACCGCGGGAACAGCGCTGGAGCACCATAGAGAGGGAGGCCTTCGCTGTGGTATGGGCCCTCAAAAAGCTCCGGCCCTACCTTTTTGGCACACACTTTCGGGTAAAGACCGACCACCGACCCCTGCAGTGGCTGATGCAGATGCGGGGGGAAAACCCAAAGTTACTACGCTGGTCCATCTCCCTACAAGGTATGGACTTCACAGTCGAACACCGGCCTGGGCCAGATCACGCCAACGCGGATGGCCTGTCCCGGTTCTTCCGCCTCGACGAGGAGAGTCCCCAAGAGGATGGGTAACTCTCCCCGCCTTCAGCTGGGGGGGACGCATGTTGGACAGGCCACATGAAAGGCCGCTCTCCCCCGGCCCGACCAGGCCTGAGCCCGGTCACGCAGGTACTACACACCACCCTTGCACGTCCTCCGTCCCCTCAGGGACCCCTGCCCTCGAGCATGTCAACCTCGTGGGTCCGATCCACTGCCAGCCCACGCGCCCTTTCCGGGGCGCCATCTTGGACACTCCACCACGTGGCCACCTGGTCCCCGGCCGACCTCAACCCTGGGCCTGGCCAGGCCTCAGACATCCCGGCACCACCATCCACCCAGGAGGTGAGCGGGCTACTTGGCAAGTCAATGGGAGAAGGAGGTGTCGATGGCTCTCCCCCACCAAGTGCCGCTCGCCCATCGCCTCCCCGAGCGCTGGCTCCACCCCCCTGCTGGGTGTCTGGACTCCCTCATCCCGGACCTCCCGACCTCCAAGTGCGAGGGTCCGGACATCAAAGCAGACCAGCCCTATAACTGGGGCAGCTCCAGAGCAGGAAGGCAGTTGTATCTTGGAGTCGAGAGACGTAAAGAGGAACTCATCCTAGACGGACTACTGGCGCTGCCGTAGCTCTGTCTTGTGCACCATCGTCCTGCCTGTTGGCGCTGCCACAAGACTTCGCAACCTTCATCTCCTTCATCGTCGTCGGGACCTGCTGGCGTGGCCGCGGACCGTTGTAACCGTCATCTTCACCGGGACCTGCAGGCTCCGCCGCGGACCGTCGTTTTTCCTTCGTCCATCTCGGGACCTGCTGGCTCCGCCGCGGCCCGATCATCTAGAACGCCGAGCTCGAGGATTGAGAGCTATTTTCCACTCATCGGTAACAAGACTATCCCGCTACCCCTTTTCCTAAACCAGAGACCGGAACCGAGGGGACCCCTGAGTCCAGACCTCCTTGTATCATATCATCGTAACCTAAGAATTGCATATAAAGCCTCGTTAAACTTCAACCTTGTGTGGTGTCCGTCTGTGGGGGGGAAGTTACTTGTCTGTACAGTCGTTGGAGACGGCTCTCCCCGGAGACCTCTCCCCGTAGTCTCGGCCGACCCTCCCGGTCCGTCTAACACTCCATTTGATGGTGTTTTTAGAAGTTAAAATTGAAAACTGGAAACCCTAATCATAGTGCAGACACTACAATCATTGGCTCTACTGAAACATCAAGTACTTTTAGTTCCAGGTCCTCTAGAACTCGCAGAAGAATTCCAGCATCAGAAAGGGCAGCTACACCCTACCATGCCTTCTTTAAAAAAAATGCAAGCTCCACAGCAACAGCAAATTCTTAAGATAATAACTGTAGCCTGATTCTGTGACAATCACGCAGTTAGACACCAGCAGGCTTCATCTCAGAGGCAGCTACAACACTGGATATGAAGAACAAGTATATAGCTGTGGCCGCCACCATGAAAAACAGCTTTAATGGGAAAGCCCGGGCTGACACACACAGAGGGAGGGGGGGAGGGCAGCAGAGACTGAGAGCCCGGTGAGGTGGGAGGGCAGAGCAGGGAGTGAGAGCCCAGTGAGGTAGAAGGGCAGCAGGGAGTGAGAGCTCAATAAGGTGGGAGGGCAGCAGGGACTGAGAGCCTGGTGCGGTGGGAGGGCAGATCAGGGAGTGAGAGCTCAGTGAGATGGGTGGGCAGCAGGGAGTGAGAGCCCGGTGAGGTGGGAGGGCAGCAGGGAGTGAGAGCCGGGTGAGCTGGGAGGGCAGCGGGGAGTGAGAGCCCGGTGAGGTGGGAGGGCAGCAGGGAGTGAGAGCACGGTGAGGTGGGAGGGCAGCAGGGAGTGAGAGCGCGGTGAGGTGGGAGGGCAGCAGGGAGTGAGAGCCCGGTGAGGAGGGAGGGCAGCAGGGAGTGAGAGCACGGTGAGGTGGGAGGGCAGCAGGGAGTGAGAGCGCGGTGAGGTGGGAGGGCAGCAGGGAGTGAGAGCCCGGTGAGGTGGGAGGGCAGCAGGGAGTGAGAGCTCGGTGAGGTGGGAGGGTAGCAGGGAGTGAGAGCCCGGTGAGGTGGGAGGGCAGCAGGGAGTGAGAGCCCAGTGAGTTGGAGGGCAGCATGGAGTGAGAGCCAGGTGAGGTGGGAGGGCAGCAGGGAGTAAGAGCCCGGTGAGGTGGGAGAGCAGCAGGGAGTGAGAGCGAGGTGAGGTGGAAGGGCAGCATGGAGTGAGGGCGCAGTGAGGTGGGAGGGCAGAGCAGGGAGTGAGAGCGCGGTGAGGATGAGGGCAGCAGGGAGTGAGAGCACGGTGAGGTAGGAGGGCAGAGCAGGGAGTGAGAGCCCGGGTCAGGTGGGAGGGCAGCAGGGAGTGAGAGCCCAGTGAGGTGGAAGGGCAGCAGGGAGCGAGAGCGCGGTTAGGTGGGAGGGCAGCAGGGAGTGAGAGCTTGATCAGGTGGGAGGGCAGCAGGGAGTGAGAGCGCGGTGAGGTGGGAGAGCAGAGCAGGGAGTGAGGGCTTGGTGAGGTGGGAGGGCAGCAGGGAGTGAGAGCTCGATGAGGCAGCAGTGAGTGAGAGCGCGGGTGAGGTAGGAGGTCAGCAGGGAGTGAGAGCTCACTGAGGTGGGAGGGAAACAGGGAGTGAGAGCGCGGTGAGGTGGGAGAGCAGAGCAGGGAGTGAGAGCTCGGTGAGGTGGGAGGGCAGCAGGGAGTGAGAGCCCGGTGAGGTGGGAGGGCAGCAGGGAGTGAGAGCCCGGGTGAAGGCAGCAGGGAGTGAGAGCCCGGGTGAGGTGGGAGCAGTACAAAAGGGGGTGGTGATGGACAGAGCATCTGAATCAATCAAACACTCACACCCAGTCAAAAGATCTGAGTTTAATCCTGCGATTTTTTTAAATAAAAAAAACGTAAATTCCTGTAAGTACCCCTGTCACTGTCCCTTGTAGATCAAATCATGTTGAGCTATTAAAGTCACCTATATCTATGTACAATCAATGTCATTTGTACATCTTGCCTGTTTAGATCTTAGGCACACGTTGTACTATTCAACCACTCAACCGGTTTGACAAGGTATCCGCCACGCCCCTTATGGGCCGTCCTTGTGTATCCTATCTTTAAAAAGGAACACTTCCTCGACTGCGCCTTTCTATGCATGCGTGAGAGAGAAGTGCCGACTCAAACGCCATCCGTCCGTGTGGCTGCTCGGGCTAGAAGTAAGTGTTTCCACCTTTTTAGGTGTTAGACTACATCCCTGCTCCCATTGATAGTCATGGTGTTTTTCTTTTTGTTGTAGATCTCCCAAACGCTCTTGATGGGCGTTTGCCCGATGCGCTTTTGATGCACGAGTACGGGTCATATTTAAAAGACTGAACGAATTTGGTAAGAACTGGTGAAGTTTTTTTCATTTCACCTTTATATATATAGGATCATTCTTTTGATAGTTCCCCTTTCGTGCTATTGCAGTGCTCCTGCCAGAACGCTCCTGAAACATTTTGACTAGTTGGCCTACCGTACTCTGAAGTACGTCGATCGAATAGGACCGGTAAGATTCTTTTTGTCATTTAAACTGCCCCGTGATAATGACTGTTCGCAAATAGTTAACTGCTACACTTTAATTTTTCCGTTGCAGTACTTATAATTCTACCATAGTGCGGACTAACCGACTCAACCATCTCCGGGCCTCCAAGTTTCAAGACCCGTAAGACCCTTTGAATTCGCCACGTAGATAGCATGTTAAAGAATTTTCTCCTACCTGCAGAAGTAATCGGTTCCCCTCTTGCTTTCCAGTTAGGACTCTTTCTTCTAATTGATCCTGTCGTTCACCTTCTCACCAGCCCCGAGACGAAACCAAGTAGCGTTAGGGGTAAGATAGAATCTAGTTCTTTTTGACCGAATCACACCATTCTATTCTGGTTAAAACAGTCTAAATGAAATCTTTCAATCCCTAGGCAGCCGTCTATTTTGCAGCGCATAAGAATCTTGACATCACTGTATGGGGACATCTGGAATAAGAATACACACCTTTTGATTAAAATAGGTGAGTACATAGACACACTCAGAAGATCGCTTGGATGAGTTTACGCCCCAGCCCACTCCACATTAAGAAGCGAATTTAAACAATTCAGTCAAATCCTCATGTTGAATATTTTTAATCCCACAGGATAAGACCTAGCTACGAAAGGCCATCCTTCTTAGTACACACCTAGGACCCCCCATATTCGGTAAGCCTTTATAAGGACTGGAAGTAGTATCGTAAAGCAGTGCTCTTGATGTTGTCCTAAGTTGAATCTCATGGTTGTTCAAAAACTGTAGAATATGCGTCACTTATTGTTACTTTCTTTTTGTTTTATTTGTCACAGATATTTTATAAGGCCCTGAAGAGAATCCCCAAAGATTGCAGTGGGATTCGAAACGCTTAGGCCTCGCCTCAACCGGTCTGCGTGAGCATCTGGGCATCCAAGTAGCTGAACCCGGAGCTCCATTCCGTACATTACCTTGCAGTATTAATTTATAATGAGTTTCAACCAATCTGCCAGAGATATAGGAATGTACTACGAAAAAATAGCTTGTTTTATTGTTCTTGTAAAACACCTGTAGACCGTGGTTGTTCTTGCTTCTTGTTTTTTACCTTATTTCCTTCCCCTCGTCTTGGGGTTTTCCTCAATTGTTCACAAATCGCACAATATCTTTTTCCTCCCCTGAGTGTGTGAATGTGATATGGTTGTTTGTGATATGTTTGAAATCTTGAATGAAAGATTGAGTGTAGGGTTAATGCTTTAATGTCCCACATGACCATGGTGTCATACGCAGATGATACTCAGCTAGCGGTCACGATCAGCGGGGATTCCGGGGTGGAGGCCCCAAGATTCCGGGCTGGACTGCGGGCGGTGGCCAGTTGGATGACGTCCAACTGTCTCCAACTGAATGCCAAAAAGACAGAGATTATGGTCTTTGGCAAACAGACGGAACTTTGGGGCGACACTTGGTGGCCCCCTGAGTTGGGCCCCACCCCTACTCCGGTCTCAGAGATTAAAAATCTGGGGGTATGGTTGGACCCTACTCTTAGTTTTGTTGGCCATACTAAAAGAACTGCGGCCTGCTGCTTCGGCATTCTGCGCAACTTGAGACCTGCACTCAAATTCTTTGACGCTGCGACCCGTCAACTTGTGGTTCAGGCGACGGCGTTGTCTCGGCTGGATTATGCCAGCTCCCTTTTCATAGGGTTAAATCAGGCCGAGCTCACCCGCCTCCAGCGAGTGCAAAATGCAGCCGCCAGAGCAGTAGTAGGCCTTCCTAGGTCTTGTTCTGTCTCACACACCCTGCGTGCTCTCCATTGGCTACCCATCAGGCAGCGGATTCACTTTAAAGTGTTGTGTATGTCTTTTAAGATCTTAAAGGGTCCCTCTGCTCAGATACTTCACAATCTTCTGTGTTTCTACATTCCTGGGCGCTCTCTTCGCTCTTCGGACCGCGAATTAGCTGCAGTTCCACGTTTCAAACGCAGCCGAGCTAGAGGACGCTCCTTTCGGGTGCGGGCGGCTGTGTTATGGAATGGCCTTCCATTTGAAATCCGGACCCTTGCCGACCTGCTTTCCTTCCGTAGAGTGGTCAAGACTCTTTTGTTCCCGTAGTCTTTTCCTTCTTAAACACTTATTTCTTTCAGTTATGTTGTGTGGCCTCCTTGTCAGGCGCCGGGACACTCCTTCGCTGGAGCAGCTGCGCGCATAATAAATGCCATTAACATAACATAACATAACATAACATAACATAACATAACATAACATAACGTGTTTGTCAAAAAAATCCTTTTTGTACTATGAATTAAACTTTGAAATAAATTCTTTGAAAAATTCTGAATAAAATGCTATTGAGTAGCAATTCCCATTCTTGAATCTCTTTTCTGTATTTGGATAGACATTGGTTGATTTGAATTATCCATATCAGTATTGGCACTTACTGTTCTGTTAGACATTTTTATTTAAGGTCTATACAGTTCAACTTCTAGCCGGATATCAGTACCCAGATGCCCTTGGCCATTTGATGGCTTTATAAACAATTCACATTAACAAAACTAGAC